>NW_010561263.1:0-51689 GCF_000687285.1 Phaethon lepturus | reverse complement strand
CTGCCAGCCATTCCTGCGCCCTCCTCTCCCTGCGGGGTTTGGTACCGCTGGCCCCCACCCCAGGTATGACAGGCAGCCCCGGACATCACTGGTCTCTCCTCCCCAGCGAAGCGCGGAAGGATGAATGTGTCACAGCCTGAGGGTCACACAGATGTGAGGTTGATGAAGGCCGTACACGTACCTACTGTAGACAGGAGCAAGAACCTCACAGGTTCCTCCTCGCAGCTCTCTGGAGGTGGCCCTGCAACTGAGTTCAGCCCACAGCAGTAGCTGAGCACCTTGCTTCTCACGGACTCCAACCGGACGTGAGGTGTCACGCAGCTGCTCCGCGCGTGAAAGCCTGCTTACTATCCAGAATTTGTGTTTTATGGTGCATAGTGCTGATGGTAGAGGGAAGATGGAGCACGGAGCTACGCACGCTGAATACTTTTTGATGAGCTACATTGTCTTCCAATGGAATGAACAACTCTCCTAACGCAGGTTACTGCCCAGCACTCATTTTCTAATTTACAGAGAGCATTAATACCCTGGTATTAATTATCTGCTTCCTATTACTCTTTTGTTTCTAATTAATGGACATCAATCCCTGCAGGTAAACAATGCCACCTCCCTCCTCACTGGATGCAACCGAGCAGCAGTATCAGGAGGTGCCGGTTGTGCTGCTGTGACCGTCCTCCGCCACGCGAGCCCTTTAACTTCCGCGTTCCTGCGCGTGCTGCGTACGGGCCTCCTCAAACCATCTGGTTTCACCCGCTTGATGCTTGCAAACAGAATCCATGCAAATACCCCACGCCACGCAGTCATTAGTCACGCTTGGTTACACTTTTCAACGACTTCTCAGTGTGAACCCTGAAAAGGCCCCACTCCGTTTCACAGTTTTTAAAGCTTGCAACTAGTAGAGGTGAAGGACAGGTTTCTGGGGTGGGTTTATTCTTCTTTTTAATTCCGCTACATTTTTATGGGAAAGAAATATTTTTGTGAACTCATGGACACCTACAGAGTGCGATACTTAATTCATTTTGATGTTCAAAATAAAAGAAATTGGGACACCCAAACTTTATTTTCACATATAAGGTTTTCCTTCCAGCTGTGGCAAAAGCTTTTAAAAATCAGCCCCAAGGAGATGCAAGAATTCCTCCCAGATGTACGCGCTTCCCAAAATTTTCTGAGCCTGGAAGCTTTAGCAGCATCTGCAAGGGAAGAGGGACTGGGGTGTGAGGCTCACCAGACCAGCTTAGGAAAAATGCTGTTTCCAGCAGCTGAATGAAGAAGCTATGCTCAAAACTGAGGTGAAGTCAGCTGCACCCACTATAAATTACGCTATGAGAGATTCTGATGTTCTTACAACACACTATAGACTTTCTTACATACTTACAAAGAGACTAGCAAAGGGACTGAGACTAAACTGATATAAATCAGTCGTATAAAACCTAAAGAAGATTCAGTTCAGGTGCCCCCCATGTGTAAACGTAAAATACACCCCGAGGAGGAGGTATCTCAGAGTGCCTGGAGCACACATAAGGCCAGTTTACTCCTGGTTTGCACATTAGCAGACGTGGGTTCAAGACTGCTTGAGCGTGACCAAAACTGATCTGATGCACAGCACACCACGCATTATTTCTGAACATGATCCAGTCTCCACAGGCAGAAGTTGTGCATCAAAAGCAGCTGCAGGTCCCAGTACTGAGCACACCAGGTGATGCAGCAACATTTGGCTCTAACATAGAATCATAGAATCACAGAATCAATAAGGTTGGAAAAGACCTCTAAGATCATCAAGTCCAACCATCAGCTCAACACGACCATGCCCACTAAACTATGTCCCGAAGTGCCATGTTCTGTATCAGAATTAGTGTGGCCAGCAAGAGTAGGGAAGTGATTGTCTCCCTGTACTCGGCACTGGTGAGGCCACACCTCGAATCCTGTGTTCAGTTTTGGGCCCCTCACTACAAGAAGGACGTTGAGGTGCTGGAATGTGTCCGGAGTAGGGCAACGAAGCTGGTGAGGGGTCTGGAGCACAAGTCTTATGAGGAGCGGCTGAGGGAACTGAGGTTGTTTAGTCTGGAGAAGAGGAGGCTGAGAGGAGACCTTATCGCTCTCTACAACTACCTGAAAGGGTGTTGTGGTGAGGTGGGTGTTGGTCTCTTCTCCCAAGTAACTAGTGATAGGACAAGAGGAAATGGCCTCAAGTTTCCTTGAGTCTAAACCTCCCCTGAGGGAGGAAAAAATTCTTCACCGAGAGAGTGGTCAAGCATTGGAACAGGCTGCCCAGGGAGGTGGTAGAGTCACCATCACTGGAAGTGTTCAAAAAATGTGTAGTTGTGGCACTTCAGGGTATGGTTTAGTGGTCATGGTGGTGTTGGGCTGATGGACGCAATGATCTTAAAAGTCTTTTCCAACCTTAATGATTCTGTGATTCTGCAATTCAGCCTACATGTTTTTTGAATACCTCATGATGGAGCATAAAAAAAACCCCACACGTACACTGTGTGTATACATATAGTGCATGTTCCCAGGTACAGTACTCCTTTTCTCAATTTATCATCCCCTTTGTAGCACAGGCAAACAGTGCCCCATCCATGCAGCTGAAATCATCTTCTGTCACCAGTCCCACTGGTGGCCCCAGGGCTGCCACCAGTGTTACTTCCCAGGCAGGGCTCCTTCCCTGCTTGCTTGGACTCTGCCAGTTCTGGCTTTTTCTCCATTCCTCTCTCTCAGGAAGGAAAAGGGCAAGCTGAGAAGTTTTCTTCATCAGAAGCCATTTTCCTCTGTTCAGAGCAGCCACACCATGAAATAATTTGCCCAGCTATTGCCATCTGGCTGCTGCCTCCTTCTGGTCTAGCCTGTCCCAGCTTCCTTCTCCTCTCCCAGCTCAGCTGCTGAGTGGTTACATCTCTGCTTCTGGAGTGAAATACCCATTACACCTCTCAGCTTTGCACCCTTTCATTCTTGCAGCCTGGGCTCTGTGAGTTTTCTTAATCTTGAAAAGTACTTTCCAGTAAAAAACAACGTGTATTAGGAATAATGTCAACTTTTCTTATAGATCTCTATGTCAGCTAAAGTCCCTAAGGTTTCTGTTGATAGCTTATTCTTTTTATTTTTATTCTTTTTTTTTTCAGCCATCATTGAAAGATTATGCTACCCTTTGCAAAAGCCTTGCCTCCCTTTCCTAAGGTGAAACATGCCCCTGTGAATTTTGTGCTTGCAGAGTTTGCTGGGATTTGTATTGTCCTCACAACCATTTTCTGCTCAGTGGATTCCAGAAACAAGTGTTAACACAAGGTCAGCTCACCAACTTGTTTCGCAACAAGACATATAACAGCCACAGGGAAGGATAGTATAAAACACATCCATGTAAGAAAAACTGGATTGAAGAATAATTTAAAACTCTGATTTCCTTCTCCTGCCTAAACCAATGAGAATTATATAGTTTTTTTAATCAGTCAAACCCCAAAAGAAGAAGGAAAACCTTTTCCTCCCATTGCTCTTCTGACTCTTGTTCTCCAAAACATAACAAAACCTTGGACAGGCAGGGAATGACTTACCGAGGGGGATGTTACTAGGAGTGTTATGAGGAGAGGCAGACAGACGCAGGTGTGTTCAGCATTGAGAAGAGGACGGTGGTCTGCAGCTGCCCACTGGAGGACAGAGAGAAGGCAGAGCCAGACTCGTCTCAGCAGTACGCAGCAAAAGCCTGAGACGCAACGGGCAAAAGTTGCAGTATAGCAAATTCCCCTTAGATATTAGAATTCTAATTAGAAGAAGCTCACACAGAGGGTGGTAAAACAGTGCACAAGGTGCCCAATATCCTCTTGAACATACTCAAAACTCAGTGATCTGACTCTAAGCACCCTGATCCAGCTTTGGAATTGGACCTAACCTCAAAGTTTTTCCTGCTTTGAGCAGGGGCTCGGACCAGATGATGTCAAAAAATTTCTTCTGAACTAAACTATTCTATGACCCTATTACAACTGGGAGACTGTAGAAGAGTCATAAATGAAGCTCTGTTTCTCTCATGAACATTTCAGTTGTTGTAAAGCTGGACACGGATTGAAACTCTTGGGTGCAAAGACAGCTCAGAGTTTTCTAGCAGTGCGAACGTCACTGGATTGTTTATAGCCCTGTGGATAGGGGATTGTCCAGGCAAGAACTGACCACCTGAGTCAAGGAAAAGATGTGGGGTGGGTGTGGGAAAGAAAAGGACTATCCCCAGGACAGAGCAGCAGGAGGAGAGCTCTGGAGAATTAGCTCATGGTACTGCCTGCTGCCAGGGGAAGTGAAGGATGGGGAGTCAGAAAATTTACCTTCTCTTCCAGCAGTATTTACCTCCCTATATATACTCCCAGGCAGCCAGAGGGCTTTAAAGGGCTGTGGCATGGGCAACAGAGGCAGCAGAAGCAAGACTGTTTATGATCTTCTGTCATATTCAACGTGGAAGCAACAACAAGCTATTTCCTGTGCTTGAAACTGGCCCTCACTTGTTCGATGTTGTTCTACATTACCTTTTTTTCCCTAGGGATTAATTGCCTATGAAGCTTTATCATGCTGTTAGGTGAAGATTTAATTGATTTATGAAGGTCTTATTGGCATAGGTCTAATGTTGAGTGCCATTTCTTCCCGTTCTGGTATCAGGTCAGAAATGCAGAAGCAAAGGGGTGCTAGTAGCAGACTTCCTGGTGGACCTGCCTCTGAAAGCCTTTCCCCATGCTTGTTCTGAAATAGGCTGAATCTGGTAACATTCAGATGTGCTACAAACTCCACCTCTCCTCGTCCTAGCAAGAAGGCAAAAGAACGGCAAAGGAGAGCACATGGCAGAAAAAAAAGAAAAGGCCATTTTTGCTGCCAGGACACCAGAGGAGGTGGAACTCCAGTGGATCTGGTACAATTGAGATAGTTATGCTGAGGCAAAAGAGAATATTTAGATATTCCTTTTCCTTGTAGAAGACTCCAGGGAAATTTTTCAGACTTCACCACAGAATGTCATGCTAGTCCAATAAAAATCAACATTTTGAAGAATTATTAGATCTTCAACGTGGAAAGGCCCAACTTTCCAGAAAAGTGGAGTATCAAAATGGGCCTCCTCTAAATCAGATAGATAATCTAGCTACAAACTGAAGTCTCCTGACTCAAGCTTCCAATGTCAGTTATGTTTTGTATTATTCAAAATGAGCCTTAGACGTTAAGCATCGTGGCCATAGCAGTGATTTACTGATTTGACTCCAAGACACTGGTTCACTTGTGTTAAATTGCTCTGAAACAAAAGTAACTGGTTGCCCTAATTGTACTTTGTTTTCAATAAATGGGTATAAAAAGGGACAATTCTGAGCCTAGATCTAGGATAGCTTATTTATGTGATAAAAGCAATGTCTGTGGATTTGTGTTGGCCTGGAAACAAGCATTGACATGAGAACCTTTTCCCATACAACATCTTATTTATTTTGAGATTATTTTTAAACAACCACAGCATTCATTCTCTATCCAAGGATAAGACAAAAATCACCCAAAAATTTTTTCAAGATGATGTCTGCCTTAGAAGTTTGTTACAGGGTATTTCTTAGAAAGAACTGATATCTATTTCCAGTAAATGTCCCACAGAAGGGAACAGATTGCTAATTTGGAAAACTAAGAATATTTAATTCACCTTAACCTGACAAAAGTCACAACATTTTTACTTTTAATTTATAGCTGTGTATTATCTCTACACCTGTATCAATTTCCAATATTGCCAGCTTTCATGCAAGCCTCTTAAAACGCCGGCTCTTCCATAGCTGAGTTTCTTCCTACACACTCCCTTTGTGAGACAGACGGGCCTATCGGAATGGTTTTTTCTGTTTTCTACTTCTACTTTCACTTCCTGAATATGGGAAAAGAGGAAAAACATTCTATTCTGCAACTGTTCACAAGCTGATTCTCCATTTTTTCCAGCAGGATTAATACCCAAACTCTCATTAGTTATGTCTTTATGCGTAAACTGATGGGTAGAAAGCTTCAATCCATGATCACAAATGCTGGCACAACAGAAAAAACACTCTCTGGAGTAGTACTAATGGGTGCAGAGGTAGGCCAGAATAGCTATGAAAAACAGTAAAATGTAGGAATAGACTGAAACCCAACCTCTGCCTTAAAAGACAAAGGTGAATTTTTTATAGCAGTTTGAACTACTCTATCTAGCAGCTCGTTTTTTTTAATACAACTCCACTAGCTACTTTAAAGATTCTGGTCTTCAAACTCATATCATGGATGAAGAAAACTGAGATGGAGTTTGAAGGACCTAATTTAGGTAAGAAACTCCCAGCAGGATAATCCTTGTGCTTTGAGCCCCTGTTAAAGTGTCTGGGACGCACGCACACGGTTAAAATTAATTTTTCCATCCAATCTTGATTCAGGGCATAGGTGTTCTCTCCAAAGTCATATAGGAAGCTTTTGGGAGAACCTTAAGCCAACTCTTGCTGTATTTCCCAGCCTGTTTGACTTTCTAAGTCTATGGCCATAGCTTTCACCTTTGGGAGAGCCAGGACCCCTCAGACAAAACTTGCTTCTTTCTGAGGAAACTTTCCTCATTCTCTTGATGTCTACAGCTGCCTCTTGTAAGAAAAATGTTCAACCAAAATAAAATAACTGGCATGAGTATAAAGCTGCTGTCTGGATTTTCTCTTGCTGCTCATGGGCATTTGAGCCTTTTTTATTTTCTGCAAGTCAGACACTCCTCTTCACCTAGTACTTGAAGGTAGGCAGGCTTTTTCTCTACTAGCACTGCTTTTAGCCATGAGCTTAGATCTCTCCATGATACAAACTGTAATTCCCCTTGGCAGTTGCTTCCCCTCGTAGCGCTTACCTTCTTGGCCATGCAGCAGTCAGAGATGAAGGGGAGCTCTTGAGCCACAGGATCTTTATGCATGTGTCCTCCTCTCAGCTCAAAAAGTATCCTGGTCGCACTCAAGACCAGGGAGTGGAGCACTTCCACCATGTCCTGCAAAGAGGATATAAGAGGTCAAATTTTGCATTATTACAGTTGGGAAATGCCACAGACCTCAGTAGAATAACTCTGAATTTAAATATATGCTTGTGCAACAAAGCTGGTCCATGACCTCCTCAACCAAAAATTGGCTGATGACCCCTGTCCCATCACCCAAACAAAACACATTAGGGGATGAAGTTCCTGGTTTTGCTTTGGGAATGAGAAGATCAACTACTTTCCTGTCACTATGGAAATATGCAGTAAAACACAGTTAAAAGCTAACAAAATGAACAAAACTCAAATTGCTGAACTGAGGAGACTTTACAGCATTTTTCAATGTAATGACACATTTTTTTCTCCATTGGTAGAACTATGTAAATCTGATAAATAATGGCCTAAATAATGTACACAGAAGTCACCATTAATTTTTCCAAATTGCCCCTGGAATTGGTTCAGACTGTCAGCATTTGTAATAATTAAGCAAAGGTTGTGGTCCACAATTTTACTGTTGCACAACTACTCACATCTGCTCTTTTTCTATACGGAATTAGAAAACCTTTTAGTGCAGCCCTCAAACACCACTCCAGAAAAGGGAGTCTGGGAAATGCTGAATGGAGCACAGTCTGGGGGGCCAGATGCTCCCCTGCCCCGCTGTCAGGCTGCGCAGAACTCAGGGCCAGGAGTCCCATTAGTCCAACAAAACCATCTTATCCTTGGAGGCACTTTCCTTCATTCATACTGTACTTTTTTCTACAAGAATTGCAGAGGGATGAACATGTTTAAACGGAAGATGAATCACTCCTACACTCAGCCAATTTAATAAAGTAGAAAATATGAATGAAACAGCCCTTTTAATAGCTTTGGCTGGTTCTGCAGGGGGATTTAAAAATCAGGAGTGAAGCATCGGGCTTGGCATTCAACTTGGAACCAGCAACATATGGAACAGGGCACCTGGATGATGTGCTCCTGGCAACCTGAAATGGCCCATTTGCTCTCTGAGCCATCTGGAGCCTCTCTCTAAGGTCAGTGATTCCATTACTTAGCAATCTCAGTGATTCATCTGCAGTTCAGAGCTGTATGTGGCTCACTATAGGCAGGTCAAAGCCGATGGGCTGGAATGAGCTCCTCTGCCAATACTAGTTGTTTCTGAATCTAGCAGCAGGTAAGCGGGAAGGGCACCAAGACTACGAGACCTTTGAGAGTTGGCCCTTTGATGCACTGGGGCACTAGGGTTAGAGATACCTTTATTCCTAACTCCTGTTTGACTTTCATGGGAGTTAAGAAGCCGAAATTACTGCCTGGATCTGAGACAAATCTGAACCGTTTCCTCTGCTCACGGAATCTATCCCTTGTTAGCCTAACAACAATCTTGGAGGATAGATATCTGATATATGTACCATGCTAGTATTAATTGAAAAGCTCACATGCCAGGGAAGATTCACAAGGAGGTATTAGCCCATGGACTATGATTGAAACCAGCCAACAGTGTTCCCTGCAATCTCACAGAGCACAACACACCTCGTAATAACATCAAATTATGCCTGAGAATAGAATGGCAGGAAGAAATTGGTAAGGCTCAGGGTTGACTTTCCACAGCTGGCTCTGCAATTTAAGCCTGGACCACGAGCATAAACTTCCTTGGAAAGCACCTGAGCTCAAGATGGATAGCTGAAATGAACAAAGAAAGGTGCTGGGAAACAAAGGAGAGCTTTTTGCTCAAGTATTTTCATGCACAGGGCAGAGGTAGACATTGCTATCTCTATTTAGCCTTTTCATAGTATGATGTAAATCTTGAAGCAATATTCCTGGATAAAAATCAGTAGATTGCAGCACATACTGTGCATCATATAGCCATATGTTCTTATGTTCCTTCCTTGAACGTGAATTGAAGAACATAATTTAAATTACCGGTCAAAAGCCTGGGCCCATATTCTGTGATCTCAGGGTATTTTTAAAGGATAAATTTCCAGGTGAGTAAGACGACCCTCCTCAGTAGAAGAAGATCAGATTAGTGAACAAATTGGACATACACAAGTCCATGGTACCCAATGGGATGCACACACGAGTGCTGAGGGAGCTGACCAATGTCATTGTGAGGTTTCTCTCAGTCATCACTGGAATATTATAAGAGAGGTTTCTGAGGAATGGAATAAAGCATATGTCACTTCTATCTTCAAGAAAGGCAAAAAAGAGGATCTGGGGAGTGAGGCCAGTCAGCCCCACCTATATCCCAGGGAAAGGATGGAGCAAATAAACCTGGAAACATTTCCAAAGATATCAAGGATGAAAAGGTTATTTGGAATAGTCAGCATAGATACACAATGGACAAATCATGCTTGACCAATCTGACAGCCTTCTATGATGATTTTACTAATGTGATGGATGAGGAGAGAGCAGTGAATGTTATTTACCTTGATTGTAAAAATTCTTTTGACACTGTCTTTCATAATGTCCCTACTGACAGGGAGGATGAAGTACAGACTGTTTAAGTGGACAGTGAGGTGGATTGAGAACTGTCTGAATTGCCTAGCTCAAGGGGCTGGTGAACAGTAGCACAGAGTCCCGTTGGAGGCCACTCACCAGTGGTGTACATTAAGGGTTGATATTGGGCCCATCTGACATGTGGGGAGAGTCCGAGAGAGCTGGCACTGTTCAGCACAAACATTAAGATCATTTTAGAAACTATACAAAATTATTTGCCCTATGTCAATGCCCTTCTGTCAACCCCCTGCTTTATTTTGGAAATACTTAACATCACAGTGTGTAAAATATATAAGGGTTATGTAGACTAAGGAGGCTACAATGAAGACAGTTATTGTTAAAAGAAGAATGAGATTTTAGGATTTGGAGAAAGAGAGGAGTTGGTTGGTCCAGGGGGATACAGGACTTCCCATTTTCTGTTTTAATCTAATCCCATCTGTTTCATGACCAATTACTTATGGGCATTATTTTTCCCATGAGCACATAATGTTGTCTGCATGCTTCAGCTTCGGATAAGAGGACTATAAGGGTGTGGAGGTTTGTTTTGCTTTCTAGCTTTGGGTGGAGGAGGCCACTAACTCCATCTGAAGGAGTTAATCCCTAATCGGTTTGAGTTTCTAAGAATTAGCTGTTCTGAACAACACACACCTCTGAGTGCAGTCATAGTTGGGTTAAACTATGTCACTTCTCACTTAAGCACAGACACTGAAGCACTGAGGGAGTTGGTATGAGGCTTTCAACAGTAGGATTTTTTGGAAGGCATTTTTCCTCTAGTCACTTAGTAAAACCCAAATAGTGCTTCAAGCTGATTTATATGCTAGAGGTTTTGAGAAGGGTTGACCAACCTTTTATTTAACTTTTAAACCTGTCAGAAACTGGGGTCTTATAACCATAATTTATTCATTGGACAAGAGTTTGCATGACAGGTTTCTTTCCCTCAAGCATCCCTAAAAAAAATCCTGACATATTGAATTGATTTTAGAATTAGCAAATAGATAATTATACTTTAAGATAATGTCTTTAGTGGTCCACACACTGTGATAAATCTCTGATTTTTAAAAAATATTTTCCGTACTAGCAGAAGAATACCAGCACACTTTCCACGAATCTCCATTGTTCATTTTGTATTACATGTGATAAAACCAAAAATAACTGTCGCAAAGAAAATCAGTGGCATTAAAAGCAAGAGCAAAAGTCACGCACAAAACCTGCTTGAAGTAATCCCAATGTCAGTACAGAAAATTACTCCTTTTTCTGAATCCTAGCTATGAAAACTTGAAGAGAGGAAAATTATGCATCTTTGTATATATTGCCATCCCATGTGAGAATATGTTGTCGTTACCCAACAGATAAGTATTTGGTGTGAACAACATGGAGTCTGTACGAAATCCAGCATTGCATTTCAGTGGAGCAAGGATCTTATACTTTATAAGGAGAAACAGAAACCATGCAGTTTTTCCTGCTCCTTATAAAATAGGATGGTCATGTCACTGTGTGAACAGGTACTTGCTAAGTATAACCATACTTCATTCATACCTCCGCAACTCACCAAGAGAAAAACCCAGCAGCAACTAACAACATGCTTTTCCCAAATATCTAGCCTCTCCTATCTGCCTGAGACTGAACAATCTCCAGTCCTGGTAAAAAGAAAAGTCAAGCTTTTAAGCTATTTAACTTACCGGATGTAATTTGTCAACGCGCACAAGATTTCAGTGATTTTGCATAGTAAATGTAAACAGCAAGGAGAAGACAAATATTTGGGTGAGAAGTATCACCTAGCTGAAATATGGCCTTCAAGAGCTTCACAAAAAAGATGGAAATAATGGAGAAAAAGTAGCATATATCACAGGGAACAATTATTGTTGTCCATCTACATAATACCATCGCTTCGGTGGATTTCTTTTCTACCCTCTTGGTACTGGCAAGGCGAGTGACTAATATATTTAGTGTTATGAGAACTCCGCAAGGCAATGACATCACATTACTCAATTTGTCTCCTGTGTCTTCTGAGGAGTCAAAGGTCTTGTGTACACTCAAAAGAAAATCAAGTGACCTAGTCTGAAATGAAAGCACTTTCCAACATAAACAAAACCAAAGATCCAGTATTTTTGCAGTTATGACAAACTAATTTGAAATCTAAGGGTTTGGCCCTCTCTTTGAATTAGTCATTTTTTATTTTATTTTTTAAGTGAAAGAGAAATGCCAAATGCTGTCAGAGCATGGAACTTACTGGTATGAGATTTCTCTGTTAGATGATGTTTCCTACACTTGATCTTATGCTGCCAACAACTAAAATACCTTTTAATGTGTTCTGGCTTTTAATGTATAGAACTGCCTGCTTTCCATATGTTTACCATTATCCATAGGCTCATCAGTCCCCCTTATTTTCAATAGAGGCAGTTGTGGAAGGAGGCCAGATTGTGCAGCAACACAGTTCCGGTAGTGAAATTAGCAACTGCACAATATTCCCAGAGAAGTAGTCCTGTTCGCTTCTGGCCATAAGCCTATTTCTGACACAAAAAATGTCCACAGGAAAGGCACTGTATGTGCACGTATGTGTGTAGGAACATGCGTGCGCAATATACCATATACTACACACATTCACAGAGAACACTTCATGTGCGGCTCAGATCTTCACCAGGTTGGGTAACCGTCGGTGACTCCATTTTACAATGTTGGAAACGGAGGTATTGAGGTGCAGGGATGCCAAGTAACTTTCCCAGAATCCTGCCGTGAGTGTGAGCCAAGCTAGAAGCAGAACGTAAGGCTGCGGCTCTGCAACGTCCTGTCCCTGGAGGCAATAATGGCCGGAGGCATTTCTGCATCTCACTCCATCCTCATGCTCTTCTCCCGGTCTTTGAGCTGCAGCACAACGACCCTGTGGCTCTGCCATGACAGCTGTTTGTGGGGAAAGGGTGTGAAACAGGTCAGGAAAACAGCTTTAAGAAAAACCTATTTTTAATTTTTTTTTTTAAGGGAGAGAAGGCATTTTGCAAATCCAGGTCCCTTGCCTGATGAGGGTCACTGCGTCGCTGCAAGAGCCCTTTTTGTCAGCGTAGTCTGAAAGCAGTAAGAGGTGATAGGCAAGAGAGCACAAACAGGCAGGGATGCCATAAGACATCATTAGCACATCTGTGGCCATACATGCCAATGACATCCATGTGGTACTCTGCAGAACTAGGCAGTAAATTGAAATTATCCTGTGCCTTTCACTTGTCTCCCTTCCAATTCCCTGTCTGCTCTCTAATGTACTCTTCTGGTACTCCACTTTCTCTTAATGAACTATTACTAAATAAAAACATAGACTCCTCCTATTCCCTGAACATGGAATATTTATCCTCAGCTCACCCTATGTTTGGTCTTTGCATAAGCAATATTTAAATGTGGACTGCTGGCACTTAGAGATGAAACTTGAAGTTTTCTCAGCAGAAAAAAAGCATCTGCGGCATAAGTAGTAGTTGCTGGCTTTGCTGGAAATGCCCTTGCTTAGATGCGCCAAACATACAGTGTTTTTTCTTTTTAGGAAAGTAATCTAAGGTCACTTTTACAGGTGTTACCCAGGTATGGGTTACAGTTTATTCATCCCTTCATCCTTCCTCCCCAAAAGAACTGAAAACGCCATTTCAGGACAGCTGAGGCATGTGGCTTGGCAGAGGAAGCGAGAAGAAAGCCCAGTAGGTGTGCCATCCATTCCTGGGACATAGTTGAAGGTAAGCTCAGATCACCAAATTTCTCTTACATCTAAGTTGGGTTAATACCCACCTCCCATATACACCCAGCAAGCAAATATTGTCTTCACCATGAGTGCTGCCCAACCTGATGGCATCACAGGGAAATTTTTGGACATGTAGAGGTGGTGCCCTGTTGGGGAGGTTGTCACTGGCTCACCCCAGCCTGGTACCAGCACCAAACTGCACAGATGCCAGTGTGCAGAAAAACATGTGTCAGAGATGGCTCCCGGGCGTGTCCCATGGCCAGACTTGGCACCTGGATGCTATGAAGCAGGGTGATGGTGTGGCCTCCAGCAGCATGACCCTGGTGTAAGGTACCTCCTTGACATCCTGCTGGCACAGGAGTGGTCAAGCCCAGAATGGCTCTTCTCCGTGTCGCCTGCCAGCCCCATGCTCCCCAAAAGGCACATGGTTTCAACCACCTCTTGCAGCCTAGGAGTCACCTAAAACTTAAGGTACTTTACTGGCCATTACAAGCCAGTTAAAGTCCATGTCGAGGTACTCCAATAACTGGGTCCTCCAGTATAAGCCTACTGTAACCTCCATGTTTTAATCTATCCCATAACATCATCAATTTTCTCAAACAGAACAAAAATAGGTTACCTACCATTACCTTTTCAAAACTGTGGTTTGGGTTGTTTTACTTCTTTTCAGTTTCTTCACTGGTCTGTCTTTATCTCATTAAGCTTGAATTTCTCGAAGTCCTCATCATATTCTTACACACTTTTGCTTTTTCTTACTTAGTTTATCTTGGGAGCTAAACCCATAGTATTATAGGGATAGATGGTTTTAAGGTGTACTGGCTGCTCCTGTGCTGGTCACTTGGAGGTTGACACATGTACAGAACAAGCCTCTGTCAGCTTATTGTGGTTGTGTTCGTTTTCTGAGTAACACAGTTACGTGGGCTTTTATTACCTTTTCTCCACTGCTCACCTCAGACGAGCCTATCTCCTGCCTCCCAGCAATGTAAGAAATGCTCCTCCTGCTCTGCTGTGTTCATACGCCATAGTTCAACCTGGAGTTATGAGCATGATGCTGACATTTCCCAGGAAATCAGCCTGGAGGATCACGACTGGTTCCATCTGGCCTCAGAATTTAGGGGAGTATTAAAGTTTTTTCTTAGGTGAGTATAGCCAGATTGCCTATTCTGTCTGCCATTTTTTTCTCCTTCCTAGTGCAGAAACTGGGTGATTTGACTTTGTTTGTCAAACATTCAAAATAAATGTGTGTTAAATATATGTTCAGCACATAGTCAATGTATAGTGAATATATACTTGGGTGTGTAAATACAGATTTATATGTGTATCTCTATATGAATGTATTTAAATACATAGCAGAATAAATTCTGATTTGATATAGGTCTACAAGCCAGGATCCTGAAGTTCCTTCACAGGTGAAACCAAGCAAAGAACATTCTTATCTTCCCTATAAATAAGCATGGGTGAAGGCTGCTCGCAGAGACCAGAGAGATAAATACTCGATAGAGTGCTCTGACAGCTTTCCAGCCCTCCCGGTGTCAGGTAGCTTTTAAGCATGAAAACACTGCAACCACACCAAGATCCAGGATTGTGGAGAGAGCTGGTGGAAAAGGAAGGTGTGCATGGGCCAATGGACGTCCCGTTTCACTCCTTATCCACAAGTTCAAGCTACTTGCGCTATGTCACTGCATCCTGTCACGCATCCTCAAAGACGTGAGATTAAAAGGGCTGGGGCTATGTGAAGGATGTGTGGAAACAGGAACAGAAGCAGAGTGGAGAAGAGATATTTGTTATATTGTGTTTGCTTTGGTCCTGCTCTATGTGCGTGAAGCCTGAGTGCTCTCACTGATGGAACGAGCTCCCATCTACTCCGTCCTTTTACTTTATGCTTGTAGGCACAGCTGAGCAGTCTCAGCTTCCCAGCACCAGGAAGGAAAATCTGAAGAAGTCTACATCCTTCTGGGTTCTGTGGAAAAAATATAAACCCAGAATATTGTAGAATAAATTAAATGGATGGAAACCTCCTCTACCTGCCATACTTGACCTGATCAAAGAAACTCCATGCAAATTAAGACAGTAAGTGGCATGGCAGAAATGTGACTTGAATTCCTGAGCACTTTGCGTATGTCGCTACTATTGTACGCAGTGAAGCAACCACACGTGACACCCTGTGAGGTGATCTGAACACTAACCAGACCTTCCAGCTGGTTTTGAATGCTCTCAGCTGGGTGTCTTTCCTGGAAATGTGCCCTTTGGAGCAGAGTCACCCTTTTTCCCTTGCTCCAAGTGCTGCTGGTGTGTTTGCTGACTTGTGGTGGTAGTCGTGGTACTTACAGTAGACACAGAAAAAGTAACAGAAATAACCCCTTCGTGGTAAAAATCTGAATTGCTGAGAAGTAGAGAATTAATTTATTTTTCTTTTTTTATCCATGTGCTATTCCAATGGTGATGGCAGTGGCTTTGCACTGATTCATATAGATATTGTATAGGATACAGCTGTGGTGAAGTGAGAGAAGTACTATTTAAAAGGGAACATACATCCCTGGCATCCTTAGAGACCCAGAGTTCCCATGTGTTGTGGTTACAAACCAGGCCAACTGTCCCTTGTTTTTGTGTAGGAAGGTCGACTGAAATATGTCTGTCTTCACTTGGGAAACTCCTGCAGGAACAGAATGATAGTGAACACATAAGTACAAGTAACCACCTTAGGTAAGAGAAGCTGCTCCATTACAGTGTAACATCTCCCTCCATCCCCAATCTGTTCTTCACCATTGAGGTGCACTGCTGGGACTAATCAGTGTCACGGGGCCCAAAGTAGGCTCCTGGAGATGAGTGGTTCAGGTATTTGCTATCATTGAGCAGCCATGCAGCTACATGTTTATAGAGCTTTCAGTGTAGGATCTTGCTGAACAAGACTGGTCAGGAAAACAAACTTCTCAAAACATGCAATAAGCCAGAAACACCAAACCTCATATGTATTTGATGGATGATATATGGCAAAACAAGGAATGGTACTGAATACACCAGTTAATTTTTTACCCAAAAAGGTGCTACCATATGAAAAATGTGTACAGATAGTTCCCACTTATTTGGCTTTTGTGCATGTCAGCACATGTTGATCACTGACAAAAATGATTCCCCATGCTAAGCAATGGGCAGAGGAACCAAAGCAGACTAAAATTATTGAGATGTTTGTTTTGGTTCTTTACTTTGACCTTAGTTTTTCTTTGGGGTTGACAGTGAAATGAGAGTCATAGTTATGGCACAAATCCACTTCCACTTGTTTTCAAGACATTATATTGCATCCCAGGGCATTGTCACTTATTTCACTAGATGTAAAGACACTTCACTAGTAGAGGGGTTATGGTGATATTTTGCAGAAGGACACCTGAGGAATAAAGAAAGATGAGGACAAATAGCCCAGCTTCAGCTTTCTCTTGCAGTTCTGCTGTTTATTTGCCAAACTCTATGCAAAGCTCTTCTGCATCATTATGAAGACTTTGGAGGCTTTGGCATGTGTTTGCTCCGGTTGAAGGAAAGAAAAAAACATCTCTCTTGACACCTACAAGTGTATTAGTGGTTTTCTTCTGTATTCTACCTCATTCTGTGGAAAGCTATTTCAACTTAGAGTATATTGCAAGGAAACATTGAAGAAGCCAAGTCTTATTTTGAAATTGTTCATTGAGTCTTAATGTTATTCAGAATGGATTCAATAATGTTTAAATCCAACACTTTTTGACAAATGAGAGCACCTATGAACATGGACATTAGTGCATACACATAATCATAACTGATTTAATCGTAACAAAGAGCAAAAATGTGTGGGAAAAACACACTAAGCCAAAAGGTAAGGAGGTGTAACTTAAACATGATGACTTCTGTGAGGTTCTGATAAAACTGATAAAGAAGTTGCTGTTTTTCCACTCTTTACATCTCACTTCTAGTCCCCAAACTCCCTTAATTAAAGTTATCTACATTTGTCCTAAACATATCTGGAACATTATATATTTGAATCATGATTATATGATGAATATTTGATTTATGTTCATTGCATACTTGGGGAAAGAATTACAGACTCAAAATGCACCTAATAACAATTTAACTTATTGAAGACTTAAATAAGAGTGCCAGGAATTTGAAATATGACCTAATGGTGGCCAAAGGGAAAACTGAAAGACTTAAGACATTTTATAGCATAAAGTACTGTGATTTTAAAAATGAATGGGCTGGAGAACTTTGCTCAAAAAATTGAGTTTTGCAGGACTTAATTAGCTGGGCTCATTCTTTTGAAAACTACCATTTTATTTTTTTTAATGAGGGCTTTGAGTTCCCTTACGTATTCTGGGACTATTTGTTTACCCAGAGAGGATCATGTGCTTGGCATGAAGAATTAGTTGCAATACAAACCGGCAAGTAAAGCAATATACATCAGTAATGCAGAATGTAATGATCAGAGGGAAGTATCACTAGTTGCTCTGGCTTGAGCTTGTGCTGGTAGGAATAAAAACAATACCGTAATTTAGAAAGGACTGAAGTTGATGGATCCCATGGAAGGCATATGAAGAACAATGTACAGTGGAGCAGTTGAAGGCAGACTTTTCCTCATACTGAAATAGAGTGAGAGGCACATATATGTGAATGAGAAGGTGACAGAAAGCAATCAGATATGACAAAGTAACGACTGGCTGAAGACAATGGTCTATATTAGCAGAACAAGACCTATATTATACAGCTTTTAAAGCAGAATTAGCGTAGAAACAAAGCAGGAGGGGAGGTATCCACCTCGATAACAAGCTAGATCAATTCTTGAGATTGTGTTTTTATATTCGAGAAAGGAGGTAAGGTAGAAGTTGCTACAATAGCAAGAAGATGATCAGATCTTGAATGAGAGGGCAAAATGTGGGATGTTGTAGAGAGAGAAGTCAGCAAGAAGTGACCGGAGTGAGACAGAGAGAGGAAAAAATGACAGTGGCTAAACCAGAAAAATAACATTGTAGCCACAATGATATAAAAATTAAGAGCTACAGTTTCTGTAGATTCAGTCACTTCTCAGGACATTTTTCCTTGTTTCCCAACATCAGAAATCTCATCCACATGGGTCTTCAGGAACTGCTGTACTGTACAACAGCTACTTCTTGATTCAAAGTGTGGGCTTTGGCATGAGCTTGGGCATAGATGGAAGAGTCTAAATTTTAATGTTAGTTTCCAGTGTTTCCTGAATACTGATGAGTCTGGACCTACTCAACCTTCTTGGGAAGGTTGTCCCACCTGGATAAGCTTAGAGCGTTACTGACTATAGTGAGGAGGATACAACCGTTATCATGTGCACAAAAGCACATAGTAACTGCCAGGGGAGAGAAAAGGTTTTCTGCATGTGACTGTAACCCCTAAATAGGGTCATTCCTCGTAGTTCCCAGAGGGACAAATGCTCCATGGCTGTCCACAGAGTGCAGCATGAAACCCAAGTTTTTAACCTCCATTCCTCTCCCAAAAGCCCTGGGGGGTTTCAATTTCAATTTCATTGAAACCCTTCAACTCAAAGCTTCTTCGGTCCTCCCACATCTATTCCCACCTTGTTCCAGACACTGGAGCATCAGATTTCCTCTGATTATAGGATCCCTCCATGTCCTTTCAGTCCTCTGCTTCCTCCCATCTGCTCCAGTCATTCCCCTTTAGCTGACTCCTCTCTGCTGGCCTCATAATTCAGCACATCATATGTAGTTGTTGCTTTAGCTTGTTTCCTTGGCCCCATCAAAACTCAGAACATTTTGGGTCCATGTCCTCGCCTTCCCATCACTCACACAGATCACCAGCACCTACAGCCAACACCCCGCTGTGCAGCACAGCCAACCTCCATCTGCCTTTCTTCACAAATAGCACTTCAAAACCCTGACTCTGGCCAAACCAAGTCCTTTCACTAAATAGTCCCCTGAACTCCAAGGGCAGAGAAAGAGACCATGTCCAAGAAAAACCCCACAATCCAAAAAAACCACTGGACATATGGTAGCCCCAACCTTTGAATGAAAAATGTGTCCTTCAGTTCTTAATCACTCCTTAGCCATAGCTTTCATAAAGCAGAAGAACCCACGCAGTGACTCGCTTTTTTCTCATGGGTGTTCCAGGCCATTCAGATAACTGCATGTGTCTTGCTCAAAAAACTGACACACTTCAGACTTCGAAAGATTACTGTGGGTAGAGAACAAAATCAGCCAGGAGGTCCCTGTAATGTGGGGACATGACAAGGCAGGATAGGTCCAAATTATTCTGGTAGGCAAACCAGTACCACAAAGAAGAGAAAAAGACAAAATATCTCTAGAGCCCCTACCAAACCGATGGGAAGAAAAATCCCTTGCACACTCAGGTGCACAGAGGAGCCCGACCCTGATAGCTGAGCAGATAAGCTTTTCCCAAAGCTTTGCGACACCAGCTTAGTGTGCTGATCTGTCCCACCCCAGCACGTCCCTTGCTAGCTCTGAACTTAGCCTGCACTAACCAGATATTTACCCAGTTTCCCAAAACCTTTCCTAGGCCCTGTGCTGTTGCATCCCTGGAGCTGTCTAGTTGAGGCTAACTCAGACAGATTGACAGAATACAAGGTCACTACAGTGAGAAGCCAGACCCCTTCACTTCTTCAGAGAAAAGTAAAAACAAAATCACAGCATTCCCAGATTTCATCCAGATTATGACCTATCAGGCAGCCTTTTGCTGTCTGCTGCTTGGAAACATAAGACTCATTTCAACTGTTGTCTTAATGAAGACAGACAAGTGTTTTGAGAATACTCCTCCTCCTCAGAATGACCGTGGAAGAATGGCATGACCTGAGGAATACATCAGCTCCTGGAGTCCAAGACCACCAAAGACCACCAGGATCATGCAGACCAGCCTCCTCCTTCCCTTTGCAAACCTAGACCCAACCCATTTTGTTGCCAGAGGCACCAGACATGCTTTTCAGAAGCATACCTAAACTTACTGAAATCTGCAGTCTTCTGTGGTGAAGTGCTCCCATGTTTAATTACTTTCACAGCTAGGAAATTGCTTCTTATTCAGATTAGGTTGACTTTGTCGAACTCTGTCTCCTTGCTACTGGATATTGTTACGCTTTTGTCAGCAAGTCTGAAAGTCTGTTGTCCCAGAGGAGTGCAGCTCTCATAGTCATTTACAGATCAAAACCCAGCCTTTGATGTAGCTGGGACCTAAGCCATTATTTTTTTCAGAAATTAGGTTTATGTCCTCAGACTGCCTCTGGAAGCTGACGGGAATCCACTAGGAGGATTTTAATATACAATGATGTGCATATGGTGGCCTGAGCCATAGAGATGGCAGATGCCTCCTTTTTGTACCAGCTGGAGCCTGTGTATCACCTATGCTTTTCATTCAAGACATATAAACCACATAATCCATTTTGGGAGGGGGCTGGACCCCTGAAGGAGTGGGGGCTTTGCTCCCACCTAGGAAGAAGGGATTACTTCCCGAGAAAGCGGGAAGGGGCAGGGTCTGACTCTAACAACACCTGGTCCATCCAGGTCCAGGGCATCCAAAGAGTTCCAAACAGTTTGGATTCAGCTTCAGCCCACTGTTTCTCCTCCAGGAAGATGTCTGCATGTGTCTGCCTATGTAAGATTGGCCACTGTTGGGGTGGTGGACTCTCTGACTTACCCAGAGGAAGATCAGAGTGGAGTGCAGAGTCAAACCTTGACTCTCTAAACCCCAAAGAGTTCCTTCAGGAGGAGTTTTCCTCAGTGTCGGCCCAGCTGAGCTGACCCTGAGCATGGTCATTCAGAGAAGCAAGCAGAAATGAGGGCAGGAACTGAGATGCAAAGGGTAGTAGGGCAGAGAGAGGGCTGATGTGATTTCAGCACTGAGACAGTAAAAAAAGACAATGTGATCGTTTTACAATATTAAGGAATAACAAGTAAAAGAAAATGTGGCCACAGAAAGAACCCCCAGGGACATCAGCAGAGTGACAGAGGAGGGAAGAAACCACAAAATAGCCTGAAGGCTGGGGGTGGCTGCTGACTGCTGAGATCCCTCAACAGTCTCTGAGTTAGGCTCCTATGTAAGGACTGCAGTTTTTAACACCAAGGTCGTCTTCACTTCTAAATCCTAAACTGACGAGGTTGCCCCATGGATCCCAATCATGAAAATGGGACTTGGTCCCTCTCTAACTGTAGGTGTATTGATTGCTGTGCTGAAAAATCAATTTCTTAATCCAAAACCCACCTTATTCTGGCAAGTGTGTGAGCAGAGGAACAGAGAACAATGACTCCAAAATAACTGGGATACCAAGAGCTTTCTGAGAAACAGATTAACAAAACACATCAATAAAAAAGATTTTTAAAAAACCAAACCAACGTTTAGTAAACTAGGTAATACAGAGAACATATTTACTCTGGAAAGTTATTAGTAAGCAGGAGATTTTTAGAATATGTGATCACACAAGGAACTTGCTATCTGCTAGACATGAGTGTTGAGGGATGAGAGGGGATTAGCAAGGAAGCCTATTGCAGGACATGTAATCTATTTTTGATTTCAGGGAAAATTAGGAGGTATGGGAAATTCTGAGAAAAAAAAAGCAAATACGGTACTACTCATCCAAAAAGGAAGAATTACTTTGGCTATTATTGTCCCACAGGAAAACAATCTAAATAGCTATAGATAATGGACTCCTGAGCAATACCAGAGCTCACTGTACACAACAACTTTCCTTAGATATGCTTGACCATTAGAGGAAGGAAAAGCAGTAACAATCATACTTGGAAGTATGTGTTTGGCCCCCATGTTTTGCAAAGTAATAAAGCTGTCTCGGGCATGTCTAGTTCTCATGGAGACTGAGGACTTGACAAAGGGCAACAGATAAAGAAATTCAGTAAAATGGCAAAATATAGACCATAAGGAAAGTGTCTAAGTGTTCAAATAAGAGAACTAAGTACTCTAGATTAGCTTATTTGTACATTTTATGTGCACACTCACAACTTGCTGCAAAAAAAACCCCAACAAGTAATACAGTTTAGCATCAACCACAATGATCATGAAGGCCCTACCATGAATGATGATAAGTCCAGACCTGTTAAACATTTTCCTTCATGATTTAGGGGAGTGAGATACAGATATTTTATAAGAAAGGACTGAAAAGGTTATGACTGCATGAGGCGCTCTGCTGTACGGATGTAAAGAAAACAGGAGAAGAGAGCAGATGTTTGGAGGTCAAGGAAATTTCTGGGAATCAGATATCTGTAGAGGTAGCCACCAGGCAAGGAAAACTGAGCTCCTGTTAATGACCTCCAAACATCTGCTCTGCTCACTCCCCTGTTTAGTTTCTACTATGATTTGGGAGATGTCTTATGCAACCATGATTTGTCGTCGGCAGTTTAGGGGGTTTGGCTGACTTCCAATCTCTGTTCCAAGTGGATGTTTCTCCTGTGAAGTTTTTGCTGTATTTTTTGCAAATGATTATCAATATCCAGTCTCATCTTTTTGAAATAATATTGAATTGTGCTCCTGCCTGTATTTCCTTCTCCTTATATTGCAACTGTTTTTCCAAAAAGGTTTTCCTAATGTGTTAAACTGAGGAAGCAGTGTAGTTCTGAGATGGCAGATTTTCCTGTTACAAGGTAGACAAACCTGCATCAAATCTGACCCAAAGCTTGTTTCACTATGTTGACCACCAGCCCAAATCAGAAATTACCTCGGAGTGCTCTCTTGTACCAGTCAGTCACCTGAACGTAACGAGGTTTTACATTATAATGCTGTATAAGACTCAGTGGCCACATCCAATTATGTGCCTTCTGTATCTTTGTTGCAGGAAAGAGAAATAACCCTCAATTTTCTCAATGTGTAAAATTTATTTTTATATCGGTAGAGATAAGTAAACCGGTGGAAGGGAGGTAGTTTTTCTTTAGTGGTTTAGTAAAACCTCATCAGTCAAGGAACTGGCTTTGTGAAATATTATAAGGGCCTGTTTGAATAAAATGTCCCCAGGCTGGCTGGGAATGGGTGGGCAGCTTTGGTAAATTGGTCTGGTTCTGTTGCAAGCTGGGATTTTTTCCCCCTCTCGTTTATATAGAAAAAGACACAAAACTTCAGTCATGTCTGTTTTTAGGATAGATTACTTTATATGGCTAAATAAGCAGGAAACTAAATAGCAGTTTGATGGAGAAGATGAGATGTGAGGAGAACGTAATCTAAAACCAAGGAGACACTCAGGGAAGCACAAAGCAGCAAGTAACAGCTCTTCAGAAGAGACAATTACAGTAAACAGATTGTTCCATGAGAGTAGAGCTAAACAAACCTGATTTCCCACACTTTTGCCCTATGCCCCTTAATGTCTTTTCCAGCACTCTCAACTCCCTGTTGTCCTCTACCATTCAATAGCCCTCCCATATCTACCTGTTTTCCTACTGAAGTGGTGGCAGCATGTACTGTGGCAGGTCCAGTGCTGATGGATCAGGCAACACACGGCCACCACACGTTGATTTCTGTTTGCATGTGTCTCGGTGGAGATACTAAATAAGGTCTTCCTCCTCTGTTTAGGTACCTACATTTACAGTGGTTTAAGGCACTCCGTGTCTCTAAGGCATCCAATCATCTCTTAAATTCCTTTGAAATTGGTCTGCTCTTTCAGGGGCACTGACAGTTTTGGAGCTTCTATCAGCTGACAGACACAGGTAGGTGTTGAAAAGGATGCCATCACATGAACATCTTAGGCAGTTCATCTGAATATGTATGTATGTTCAGTAAGAGAATATATGCAGGCAGAGATAGAGGAGACAGAAGACACTGAGATCTAAATATTGAGGAAACAAAAAGTCATTTGCATTGTTACAGAGATCAGGTAACAGCCAACAGAAAAAGATTAACCACCTCTAATAAGAAAACTAAATGAAATTTAAGTCTCATTTAATTTAATGAATGATAGGCTTTTTAAAACAAGAAGCCCATGGGATAAGTTTCCACATCAAAATAAAAGATACCACATAAATAGCTGACAACAAAGCTGACGGTTCAATGTGTGCTGCAAACTGACATAACGCAGAAGACTGCTATTTAGGAGGACTTGGAAGGTAAAAAGTGAAGGACTTAAACTGAGCAGATGGAGGAAAAGAGATAGGACCACTACATGGAAGAAAGCATGGGAATGTTTTGCTGAAGGATGAAGGCTTTGGCTGCCATGTTCCCAGCAGCAGGTGCTCAGGGAAGAGGCACTGCAGTTCTGCAGGACTTCATGGGTTCCAATGTTTTGACATACAATTTAAAACACTTGTTATCATTAGAAAGTTGGCATATATCTCATACTTATCAAAACAGGTGAGAAGAGGTGCAGGAACTGAATGTGGCTGAAAGCTATCTGTCTGTCCCCTTACAACTGGATTTTCCCAAGCACTATCTTCATCCCACCTTTGCTCGCAGAATTGAAGTTGAAGGCTGCTTAAATTAGTCTTTCAAACTTTGCTTAGCAGGAAGGAAGTTCTTTCATAACCAGAAACTGGGGGAAGTTCACCGAAGTGTAATGCTCCATAGACTTTCATTTTTCTTCATGTAAGTCATTTAAAAGGAACATTTTTATAGTTTAAAAGATTTTGTTGATTTGAAAGTATATCTTTGAAAAATATGTTCTCCTTGCAACCTCTTCTTTGACATAATGAAATTTTGAACTTTTTTCAAATTGGATTTTTCTTTTTTTCAGATGCCAGTGTTGACACACATTGAAGAAATTTCAGTTCCTTCCTTCTACAGGTGTCAGCATAATGTTGTCTCTGTGTGGAATTAACAGTCATTAAGCTTCAAAGTCAAGAAAGAGAGTTACATCAAGAAAAGTTAGAGAAGTTACGCATTTTAGGCTCTGGATAGTCCAGCTGAAATCAAATTATTGCCTTATTGACTCATGGAAGAACTGCGTTTTATGACAGACTTAGATTATGATAAAGCTTCATTAATCTGAACCATTAGGACATCTTTTCCTTTCCAGCATTCTAGGTTATAACTCTCATAATCTCTCAGTGAATAGTCAACCTTGAAGAGAGACCTCTTGCAGGGACTTGGTATGGGAGTCCCTCACTCGAATTTGGCCGTTCCATTTACTGTAGGAGGGGCTTGCTTAGACTAGACATCTAATTTTCACACAGATGATAGACTGAGACAAAATTAATCCCATTACTAAAATGTGTAACAGTTGTGTTGAGGAAGGGACCCTGTTCTACAAAATACTGCCATTTGCTACAATGTGTTTAGAGAATACGGCACTGAAGGCACTAGGCAGTATTGGGTTAAATAAAACCTATGAAACTTAATGAAAGGCAAAGAATTGTTTCTGAGTGAGTGATTCAGATCTCCTTGGCATTGGGTCAGTCACCTTTCAATATAATCTTTTAGGTGAAATATCATGCTATAGATTTGTTAAGAGAAGTGCCAAATTTGATACGCTTTGAAGGCTAGGTAGTATGGGAAACCTCCTCTTCTTCATTAACAATTTAGGGTCTTGCCAGAAATAACTGCTGTGCAAAGGGAGAACACTCTTCGATATGTTAAAATTAGCTAGAATAGAGTGTCTCCTAATCACATCTTGTCCTGAATTGCCAAATGATGTATAGTTGTTTGTGTTGTAGATAACGGTCCAGTGGGGACTACACTAAAATCCCTGAAAACTCATATTATGCAAGACCTCTGGCTGAACTTTAACTCTGTGCTTAGAAGTGAGAGACTGGTGCTATAAGCCACCCAGATCTACATCAAATACTGTAATTTTAATTGTACACTTAGCTGACAAAGATCAACTTAGATTAAATGAGCAATAAATTCCCACCTTTACAAAATTAACAAAACAACATTTCAGAATAGCGTAATCTGCATTTGAGGCCACCCCTAGAAGTAATGATGGCCGAAAAAGGACAAAGTGACCATCTAAACATTGGTAGGATCCTAGTACTTTTTGCCTTTGCGTGCAACAGATATTTCTGTGAGTTGGTCAGTTGTATCATATAAGCTATAAAATAAAGACAGAAGGCTTAACAAATAATTGGCACAGACCCAACACTTAAATCAGCTTCAAGTAGTATGAGAAATGATGGTGCTTTGAGGGCAACTTTAAGGAAAATCTATTCTGATGGAGTGTATCTATTCAGTTTTGGCTGATTGCTGTTTGAACTCCCCCTGCTTACAAGTACATTAGGGAGTATATATTTCAAAAAAACATTGCACAGCATTGTTAAGCACTCTGCGTATATTTATCCTGTCGAAATGTTTGAAGTTACAAGCCACATATGAGTTTCTAATTTCTTTCCATTTTTAATATGCCCCATTGGAAAATGTCGGTGCATCCACACATTGCACTTGTAGTGCCATTCCAAACCTCTGCAATATTTGCATTAAGTAACAGAGTCAGAGGCTGGAGCAAACATCTCCAGAGCTGAATGCTTGTGCAAAGCACCCTTTATCTTCTGTCTTCTTTTCCAAGATATACAAAGCCTCTTTCACCATGCTGTTGCTCAGTCCTGGCTCGTTTCTATTTGGTCAAAGTGGACTCTCCAGACTTGAAGTTTCAGAGGATTCTTGTAGTGGAGACCTATATGAAGTGTTTCACAGGTGGATCTAAGTTGATTTGTACTGATATCCCCCAGATGTCTGGTCATCTGGAGAGAGAAAAATACCAAAGGTCTCCCCATGCATTTCAAAACATATCTTTTCCTTCTGCTGAGGAGAGGCCCTAGTCCCCAGTAGTTCCATTCTTGCGACTATTTCAGGGGAAGCCTCTTCCTTAAGTCCCCTGATCCCACTCATCCTCATTTGCTTTCTGTTTTTAAGGGACGGCAGAGTATCTGTGGTGCTGTCTGGTGGAGTTATACCTCCAGAAGAGTTCTGCTGATCTCACTGCTTTAAATTACAAAGGTGATCTGGGGCTTAATGCCATGTATGTTCAATCCCCCCTTACACTCCACACTCAAACTGCTGCCATTTTCACAGCATGTTTGCATAAGGCAGGCACCCTCTCAGGCCCCTCTCCACATTCCCACCAGAGAATAATCTTTGGACAGACAGAAAAAGAATTAATATTGGAATATGACATTAGAGGATCCCTGTTAGATCTCTTCTATGTCCATATCATGGTTTTTTTCTTTGAATGAGAACCATCAGCCTTCAAATCTGGGGTTTAACACAACAGCAATGGAGATAGGTCCTGAAGATTACAACAGGTCTCTCCGGTAATAATATAGGCCATCATAAGGGCTTCCTTCCTCTGACTTGATCCTTTCATTCACTATTGCTTTTGCTATTAGTTATTTGCTAGATTATTTGCTGTCAGCTTTTACTGTTGCTGTTTTGTTTTTATTTTAAATTGTCCAAGGACCATTAAGACAACTGCACTATTCCAGGTCAATATAGCTACTGAAACACTGGAAGAAATAGCCTTCGTGGTCAAGAGACCCTGCTGTGGAAGTAGTTTACTGCAGGAGGTTAAAGTTAAGCAGAGACTGACTGCCTTTAGAACAGGTTGCAAGACTTCTCCTCTTTCAAAATTTGTACACATGAAAATCCAAGCGCATGGAGATGAGAACAGAGGTGGGTGACAGACAACTGCCTATTGATATTTCAGCCAAGACCTGTTCCTGCAACAAGGGAAGAAAAAGAGCAAAAGACACCATGAAGCATATCAGGCACTGTCTTTTCATCCTAGAAGATTGTGAGAGGATACAGAGGTGGATGAAGAAAGCTCTAGAGCAGATAAATGGAGCAACATCCTGGCTTGAATTGGCTTTAACAAGTGAATTAGATATTTCTTTCCTGATGAGCAAAAATAAAAGAAGCCTTCACTTTTTTTTTTATATGCAAATATGTTTCCTTATTAAACCCCAAAAGTGGAAATACAAGCCTTCCCTGGCGGATGCCTATAACCTCAGAACACACCCCAAATGATGAAGATCTCTTTCTGAACCACTCTGATGGTAATCATATCTTCACACACAAGAGCATCAAATTCACCCTGTTTCAGCAGAGAGCCATCTGCATAAGTGGGGTTGTCACATATTCCTGACTGTATGAGGCACATCTGGCAGTTCCTTCCAGCACGTCATCTATGTGTGCACTGTAAGGTTGACGTGTGCATGATGCATTGGATGACTGTCTGTACAGAGAACATGTAGTAACACTTGCTCTTCCAGAAACATTGGATTTATGATGTACCTAACATGGAACAGGTCAACACTTACACATCAGAAATGTCTGGTAATTCCTGATATTCAACAGCTTGGTCTGAGCTACTGCTGCTGCTATGACTAGTTAAAGACACTTCAAAAAATCCTAGATGTATATGGAAGCTGGTGTCTTTACACTTGGATGCCACGCTGGGAGGAAAAAATAAAGGGAATATGTGAAGAAGCCTGGATTTCTCTACCTGCTCAATTTGAACTAAAAAGCTGGATTCCACAAGAAACAGTGCCAGAGCTCCCAAGACCTTTGGTAAAGTCAGGATTTAACCTCTGAATTTACTTGCTTGTTCTTATCTCTTAGCCTTAGAATATGCTTAAAGCACTTAGAGCTGGAGCAAGCAAAACTGAAAGGGACAAGTCTGGTGGGACAGCAAGAGTGAAAATTTCCTGGTCGGTCATACACACATACAAGGACAAAGCACCTGTGGTTGGAAGCTCACGTGCCACCACAGCGCATTACAAAAGCTCAAAGGAATGTCACAAATATAGGGTGATAGCGAGTGCAACAGATGCTAACACCTCCATGTAATTCTGCTGCTGTAATTCAAAAGGGTCATGGATGATAAGGCCATAAAAAGCTGCTTTATCCACAGGTCCCACGTTCTTCTGCATAATGTCAGACACAGAGCTTTAAATTCAGCTTGTCATAAGCAACTGAGGTAACTGGCAAATTAGCAAACTGGATTTAGCAAATTCATTGGTGATTTCTTGTTACCACAGCAAAAGGACGGTAAGATGAAACCACGGGTGTGGTGGCAGTGTGGGTAAGAAACCTCACTGTGTGTCCAAAGGCACGTGGCAAACCTGGCTACAGATTGGCAACCAAGGCCACCACCAGTCATTTCTGCCCTAAGTCAGTTCCTGATCATCTGGATTGGGAAACCAAAGATAGTGGCATGGGCTGCTAGGCCATGGTAGTGCCCTGCTGGCCACAGAAGACAAGGTTCCTTGTCCAACCTGGCCTGTCCAGACAACTGGTCTCAGATCGATCCTGGATACTGGATAGATGAAACTGATTTCCAATATTTCCAAAGTGCCTTAAATACCAGGTACGTGATATGCTACAGCTGCATCATAATGAGAAGAGCATCAATGTAAAATGCTCTTACTGCTGTGTCATCAAAGAGTTTTGGCTGTTCTCAAACTCAAAGTATTTGCATTTATGTCCTGAAATAAACAAGAAAATATTTTTGAGAGAAATGGTATGTGTACTTTATTACTTAAATATAAGCTTTATCATCTCCTTATGATTCTTGCACCGATTCATTCTTCCTTTGCTCCAGGAATACATAATATTGAGTACATTACTTTCCTGCAAATGCCTGGAAAAGGAGGAGTTAATGCATCATGGAAAATAACTTTGTGTGGAAGACATTTATTTTTATGAATCTGGCTCTAAGACTCTCTCTCTAGTTTTAAAATTACTATCACAGCCAGATTGTGCATCAAAAAGATCCCACTTAGCAGAATATATGATCTCAAAAATGAATATCTGTTAGATTGTTCATACAGAGTGCTTTGAGAAATAACTTCTCACAGATGGAAACCTATAAAAATGGTGTTCTGCTATCTTGTAGTTTGAACCACAATCTCAGAACATATGAAATATTGATATTGAATCAAGCTGTACCTGGTTCCCCTTGAACGAATTCTTCCAAGTTCTTGACCTCTGTTCTAGTGCTGTTTCATTTTAGGCTGGAGTCCAATGGAAAAAAAAAAACAAAAAACAAAAAACACAACAACAACAACAAAAAAAACCCACCAAAAAACAAAAAATCTCAACCTTTTGTCCATGAGCAGAGGCAAATCAGGAATGACATACTGTTTTCTAACCACCCTATTTGATATTATATGCTACCTTTGAAGAGAATCATTATAATAAAGTATAATGACATGAATGGTCACACTCATGAACATTTACTTGGTGTGAAGTGTTTTCACTGCTCTCCCTACAGCATAGATATGTATTGACAAAGAGAGATGGCATAGAAAGCACTGCTGACATTTTTAGGTGATGGAATAATGAAAATAAATGTTCGTTACTGCTGGATTTTTCTGGAGAAGATTCTTTACTGACAGTACCATCCTCAGTGAAAAATGCTGACATCATCAGTAGAGAACTCTATCTGTGAATACGCAATTTTGCTCTTGGAGTCTCTCTCTTCACGCACCAGTTCAGTCCTGGCACAGTTTTCAGAGTGTACTGTAAGGATGCTTTCAAGCACATGGCCTTTAAATCACTGCTGAGGCCACACCAAAAGTACCAGTATAACCATTTCCTATAAAGTTTTCAGTTAGGTGTTCCTAACTTTCTTAATAACATTAATTCACAGTGTCAAGGTCCCATTAGTTACCAGTTGGATCATTTAACTGCTCACAGAAAGCATCCAGCATCAACCTCAGTGATCTCTGTTTCCCAATCAGTCTGCTGCCTCGTGCTTTTTGATCTTGAGCTGCCGTATGATTGTGACTTGTTTTGAACAAAAGCACAAACGCCTAACACCTCAAAGTCCACTCAAGCTAACAGAGACCCTGGAGAAACAGCTGGAGAAGCAGAGCATCAGTGATGAGAAAATTCTGCTCTTTACCATAGACCTTACATGGGTTCATGACACCCTGCTCCCTTTTTTTTTTTCTTTTTTTTTTAATAAATATCTCCTATGGAGCAACTTGTCTCAGGCAAGCTCTTGTTTAGTTCAGCTCAGTATAGCAGACCATTTACAGGTATATTACTTTTACTTTCCATACCTTCCTTTCCTACATATTTATTATCCCTCACCTAATAAATCTTTTATCAAGTTATTCATAAAGCTTGGATTGATTTAGAAAAGGGTCTGTGGCAGGTTTTACAGCTGAACATCTCAAAAGTGCTATTTTATCACTACCGGGTTTTCCACATAATTGCTAATACCTGTTGGTCCCTTTCTGCAGCCCAGCAGAAAGCTCTTTAAGGACACCCCGACTGCTTCTTACGCTCCTTGCCCAGTTCAGGACTCAGCAGCTTGAACGATGCTCACAAAAACTTGACGGTTCAACTGGTGCTAAAGGTTGTTCTTCAGGAAGCATTTGTTTGACAGGTGATGCTCCTGCAGCCCCCCGCAACAGCAGCAGCAGAGGTGGGAGTTGCATGTCCATGCAGCTCAGGTTGGGCTGAAGGCCATTAGGAGAAAAAGCTGGCCACCCTTCCGTGCAGGAGGTGGTCATGAGAGCTGGCAGGAGGCACCAGACCCTGAGTAACTGAGACAGGCAACCTTCTACTGCCAGAGGCTTACGTTTGTGGTGAAGGGCACATTCCCTGAAAAATTAGAAAGGGGTCTGTGGGCTCAAAAGGGTTGACTACTGCTGGATGAGAGGTACACCTGAGCCATCATGCAAGGTGTGAAGTCAGACTTCTCCAAATACTCAGAGGTGCTTAGCCCTCAAAGACTGTTCTATAAGACGCGCTCAGGCAGCCTTGCACTGCAGATGAGAGGTAACATTTTTTTAAAAGCTCATTGAAAAAGTATTAGGCTCTCACAGGAGGTCAGCAAGATTTGGCTTCTTTAGATCTACATTCACATCTTTCTTCTGAGTCCAACCAGACATCACTGACGCATCACAGCTTTCAACTTTAAGGGAAGCTGAATGCCCTCTGCTACAGCTTGCCCAGAGACAGCAAGAAACCCCAAAACCCAGTTCCGGTGCTCTGCCACACAGCCATGGGGTCATGCTGGAGAACAATGCATGTGGGTACATGGGTGCTCAGGCTGGTCAGAATCCTCTTGCATCCTTTTATGACCATGCAAAAAAGGGAAAACAGAGGCAAAGCAAACAAAAAAAGGAGGTCAAGTGCAACGATCCACTGCTCTTTCTTTTTTTTCCTCCTGTGGAAATACAAGGGAAAAGGTAGCAACAACAGGCAGGGAACATTCAATCTTGGATTCTTACTCACTTCATTCATTTTTTAAATTACTGTTTGCTTCAACAAGACACCTCTTGCCATACTAGTGCACCTTCACATCATAGTTTTGTGGCTTTGTCTGAGCAAGCAAGCGAGCAGCCTTTGGGACTGACGGTCCAGGTTTGCCCCACTGAACCTCAGGAACCACAAGTTGCACCTGGGCTAGGAACGTACTTCCCTGCACGCAGTGGAGAGTGAAAGATCTCTCCAGACATGATTCAGATCTCAGATGGGCTGACTTGCCCTCTGGAGACGCCTCAGTCCATTTCCTGAGTCTACACAGAGAACAGTAAAATAACGTGCTTCAGCCAAGTGCCCAAAGTTGGCATTTGTTCCCCCGGTGGTTTTCAGTGGACACCACCCTAAAATGAATCTGTGTTTCAAAATGCTAAATAAAACCTGTGATGCATCTTTTCTCAACAGGGGAGGCATTGAACTGGAAATAGGGAGAAAACTCCCAACCAGGAAAGCAGTGCCAGCTACCTACCAAGATCACAGTGACAGGCTGGAGGAGTGGGGCCACATGAATCTCAATGAAGCTCAACAAGGCCAAATGCAGGGTCCTGCATCCGAGTCGGGGCAACCCCTGGTACCAACACAGGCTGGGGGATGAAGGAATCGAAAGCAGCCCTGCCCAGAAGGACTTGGGTGTACTGGTGGATGAAAAGCTGGACATGAGCTGGCAATGCACGCTCCCAGCCCAGAAGGCCAACCGTATCCTGGGCTGCATTCAAAGCAGCGTGGTCAGCAGGTCGAGGGAGGTGATTCTGCCCCTCTACTCTGCTCTGTTGAGACCCCACCTGGAGTCCTGCATCCAGCTCTGGAGCCCTCAGCACAGGAAAGACATGGACCTGTTGGAGCGGGTCCAGACGTGACCACAAAAATGACCAGAGGGTTGGAACAATTCTGTGAGGACAGGCTGAGAGAGTTGGGGTTGTTCAGCCTGGAGAAGAGAAGGCTCTGGGGAGATCTCATTGCGGCCTTCCTATATGTAAGGGGGGCTTATAAGAAATATGGAGATAGACTTTTTACCAAGGCCTGTAGCAACAGAACAAGGGGCTCCAGTTTTAAACTGGAAGAGGGTAGGTTTAAGTTGGACATAAAGAAGAAATTTTTAACAATGAGAATGGTGAGACAGTGGCTCAGGTTGCTCAGAGAAGTTGTGGATGCCCCATCTTTGGAAGTGTTCAAGGTCAAGTTGCATGGGGCTTTGAGCAATCTGATTTCATGGCAGATGTCCCTGCCCACGGCATGGGGTTGGACTAGGTGATCTTCAAAGGTGCCTTCCAACCCAAACCAGTCTGTGATCTGTGATCATGTCAGGACCACTGAGCAGGGAGAAAGGAGAGAGAAATTCAGGGTGGCTCTTCTGTGGCCGATCAATGCTCAGGGGTATGGAGGACCTTGAAAATTAGGAAATGCACCTCCTCACTCTCCCCAGATACCTGCAGCTGCCAAGGCTGTTACCCACACTGGCGCTGCCGAGGGAGCTGGGGACATGGACATGGAGCCCAGAGTGGCTTTCGGCTCCCCCAGGCTGCGAGCTCACGTCCACTTGGCCAGAAGAGGATGTGAAATCCAGCCTGGCCGAGCTGTCTGGAAACAAAGCTGTCTGGAAAAGCGTTAAGGAAGGGCCTTAAAACCTGTCCACTGCAGCAGGTTTAGATTAAAACAGGTATGTTGCAGGCAAACCCAAACCCACTTAAACTGCTGGAGCCCCCGGCTCCTGCTCAACTTGCACAGATTACGTGCCTCGCGCTGACTGACTTCACGCTAAAAACCAACCCCGGTGCTGCTGGACTCCCGTCTCCACTATAGATCCCACCAGGGCTCCTTTTAGCAGGTGGTAGCCATTTGCTCTGCAAAGCAATATCTGTGTTGAGCCTGCTAATTGATGTACGATACAGAGCCATAGGTAGTCCTTTTTTTTTTGTGATTGCATGCAGTGGCACTGCAGCGGGAGCATTGGTGCGCCCAGTTGACCTAGTGCTAGCACTTGCAGAGAACGTCTTCCCACCCACGCATTAAGAATTGCCCCATGTAGACACTTCCACACACTCTTGTGCACACTTTGCTTTTGTTCTTTCTTGTTTTGTTTCCCTTAATCTAAAAGAAGTTACTCAAACTGAGAACATATTGTTGCTCTTTGTGTGTGGAAAAACATAACATAGCAACTTGTCTTAGCTTTCTAATAGTTTCACGATGTGCTTTTAAACAATGTCAAACTTGTTCAAGACTCGTGACATTTGAAGTTGGCAACTAATTCAATGTTTATTTTTTTTCAAAAGCGAAACTTTTAAGAAATAAAATGGTTGCATTTATTTCAAAGGAAAATATTCATCCCTGTCTTTTCTGTTTTCTTTTTTTTTTAGACATAAAGTGCTGTGTATGCAGGATTATTTTTATTTTGTATGTATGTTGCAGTGCTCAACATTTTAATTGCCACTTCCTCAATAAAACTATTGGAAATCTTCCATCTTGCCATTAGCACTTACAAAATAACTGTTAACAATATGTTATCCAGACACAGAAACTTTATAATTAACATTGGACCAGTCTTCAAAGTCTAGTGACTAAAATATATCCTATAAAATTACTGGACTTCATTCAATGCTATTCTGCTGTTTTAATGTTCAATAAATGTGTTGAGGGGAGATATTTGGCAACATGCGTGAGTCTTTCTGGCAGAGAGAGTGACTACAATGGGGTTTGCTCTCTGCTGTATGGCGAGAGCACCAAGGCTCTACTGGGCTGCCGCGCAAACACTGAAAGGTTGCCACTGGTGTGAAATAACGTAGCTCCCAGACACACTGCTGTGCAATCCTTCAATGCGACGCTCCTCCCTCGTCAACTGACAAGGAGTTGGACAGTTTTCACATAAGCAATAAAACACAACAGGCAGTGTATTTCTGGACCATTATACCACAACTGAGGTAGTGTCAGAAGTCAGAAGGCCGAAGGCCAAGTGTCTCAAGTACAGGAGAAATACAAGATTGGCTCTGAAGCGTCTTAATGCTATCCCAAAATGGAATTTCTACAGTACATTAAATAAGGAGGAACACTTAGACCTGCGCCTTTAACACAGACATGGACATGACATCATTGTCAGCTAATTAAAGCTTATTCCAGCCAGAATTGTGCTGCAGCCATAGCAGGTCATTCCACTGGTAAAGAGTTTGGAGGACAGGATGAAAAGGATTGGAACGCACTTTCTTTTGGATTAAAATATGAGAAAGGTATCATAATGGATTAAAAAAAAAAAAAGTTTTGCAGGATCAAGGTCATTTAAAACTGTATCTCCAAATACTCTGGTCATGCAAAGCTCATTTCCCATAGGAAACATCTGAAAAAAAAAAAAAACTCTGCCGAGTTTTTGAGGCAAACAAGACTAATGGACCAACAGACATGTGGATACAGTCCTGGAAGTTATTTTTACTGGGGTATAGCTATAAGTCGAGCCAACAGTCTCGTCGTTTTTAGCAATCTAGATGCTTGTAGGGAGAAGTGGTCACTGTCCCAGTATACTTTCAGTCCTTCACAAATATGAAATATTTCACATGCCAGGTGGTATCTATGCCAGGAGCTGCCATAGGCAAGAGTCAGGATGCCCAGGGCTCCCACCTGGCAAGAAAAGTAGAGGAGTCAGAAGCAAAATTCCTGGCCTTAGAGGCACAGGACTCCATGGGCCACCAAGGAAAGGGGCACCAGAGGGGTGCGAGGGAGCCACGTACAGCTCTCCCCGTCCTGCAGTTTCTGGCCTGGGTAGATCTGAATGTATAAAGAGAAAAATACATAAATATGCAGTGTAAATATTAATACAGAGTTTTGTTGTATCTGAGAAGCAAAATTCTCTGATTTCCCAGACTACTTTACTAACTCTACAGATAGATAGCAGGTAATGTGAAAGATTTAACTGCAGCATCTGTGGCAGATTTTTCCTTCAGAAAAGAAGCCTTAGTAAAAACTATTTTCTTATACTCTCCCTGGTCTCTGCTCACAGGTCATCTGGTGAAACCACAGGTCAGGCTAAGGGAGTGCCAGTGCAGAGAGTCTCCCTGGTCTCTGCTCACAGGTCATCTGGTGAAACCACAGGTCGGGCTAAGGGAGTGCCAGGGAAGGGCTTTCATCTTACACGCTCATGGCACACATGAGCATTTCCTTTCTGTCAACGATTCAGACATCCGGTCAGACTAATTATTTTCAAATTGTTTGTCATTGAGCAGGTTTGGTCTCTGCGCAAAATGTAATTTTTCAGATCTGTCACAAGCAGGAACAGACATTTGAGCAAGTGGTTGGGTTGCTGAGCGGAGATGTTTGGGCTCGAAAATGTCTACTAGGACACAGTGCAAGCTCGTTTCATCTGGACATTCCTCTGCACCGAGTCAGTGTGCTTGTTCTGTTCAGTCTCAATATTATAGTCTAATAATACATTTGTGAAATTAAGTTACAGAGCATTGTGAGAGTAGCTGAGTTGTGCTAGTATAACATCACTGTATCACGACAGTCAGGTCTCAGGTGAAAAATGTTTAGGGGAAAAATTTTTTGTTGCTTCACTGTCAAGCATTTAGGATAAAGAGAGACAAAGGATTTGGAGGTCACCTTTCCTGTGCCTTGTTCTGAAGATAATTTTTCCGTGTTTAAATTATCTCCTTTTTTATGCACAAAGGAGAGAGGAAATTTTTTTTCATTCTTCTTGCCACCACCCTCATATATCTGAATGCTATTATCACAATTCCTTTTATTCTTCTGCAGACTACACAATCTAAATTCTTCAACCATTACTTATAATTTTAGACCTTTAACCACAGTCAATGCTCTCCTCTGGTCTCCATCCACCATGTCTTCCTGGTGTGCAACATCCAGGGTTCACCCACACTGAATAGAAGGAACCTGTCCTAAGTCCTAGAGGTGATATCTCTGTACAACTGCCTTCTTCCAAGCTCTGAGATTGGGAGGCAGAGAAGAAATGTCAGTCTTTCACACTGTGACCGGGATAGACTCTTTTACAAGACAGAACATTTCTGTGGCCATTATTCAATAAAAACATTTTCATCTTAAAGTTCATTCAATTTCATGAACATTTGTTTGAGTACTCAAAGGAGGTGACTGCAATTGAGAACACAAAGACAACTGTAACAAATTCATACAAATGTTCCTAAAGTAAGTGTAAGTAAGTTCTAAGGTCTCGTTCTGAGTTAATAGAGATACCCTTCCTTAGGACAACCCAAGACGGTAAATTATTCTGCAAGTTTGATAAGAATAATGGTAGATACTCATTAAACTGATAATAGATGTACATCATATTGTAGTTTTAATTAGTTAAGAAAAATGAGGCAACACTTATAAAGACAACACAATATCTCTTCTGGTCTAACTGCTCTAACTGAGGGGGAAAAAACCCAAACAAAAAACCAACAACAACAAACAAGCTCTCATCCACACAAGCTGTCCTCAAGACATGCTTCTATCTTGGACGTGAAAAAATGGGTTTTGACCCAATTGCTTGTCTCTTTTTTTCTAACTATATGAGTCAGCCTAATAAAAGAGACTGCCTCTGCCCATAAATCTTGTTTCTCTGGTGGTTATCACTATAATATTTGCTGCCATAAGCCCCTAGGAATTCACAGATCACTCTCTCTGTCAAAAAGACAAAAAGGAAAAGGTCAGATGAAACCCTATCCCACTGCAGGACCATATTCCTGTGCAAAACAGCCGTTTCAGGGATTGTCACATTAGCCTCAGACAAGCTGAGAGGTTGGTGCAGCAGAGTGCAGTGCCACGAAGAAATGCGGCCACGTGGACACCAGGGTCAGCGCCGCAGTGGTGCGGTTGCACCAGTGCCGGTTTTGGAGGGCTCTCCCAGCACTGTCCCCTGCTCTGTTGCAAGGTACAGACATGTCCCAAACTGCTGGTGAGACTTCAGTTCCTTGGGTGCCTGGTGGCTTTGGAAAAACACAATCGCCATTCACAAGCAGGGGAAAATCACCAAGTGATTTGTTACAAATTGTTCACCATGCTCTAAGAATAACCAACTTATTTCATTTAAAAAGAGGGCAGAGAGGTTCTCTGCAAGCACGTGAGTGTTTTTCCCCAAGGAAAATTTCATAATGGTTAGTATAAGCAGAACTACAGTAGTGCATATGGTTAACAGCTGCTTTAACATGATATGGCATAACAACTGTCTGGAAATCATTAGCCTAACTTTTCTTTAGTATTTGGATAATTAACCAACAGACAGAGCTATTTCAGCTTATCAGATAATACGTAGACATATATTTCTCTGTATTATTTACAGTACATATAGTCCTGTTTCTCCAAATAATACATGAAACGATTGCTGAGTGGATGAAAAAGAAATCATAGGTCTCAATAGATATTTAACAGATATTTAGATCTTTCCAAAACACTGAAACATTCATGGGTTCCAAAGAAGACTTTCCTTTAAGGAAATTAAAACATAAAACTCTATTACTGTTAAGGTTGCAAAGAGACTAACAAAAGCCTGGAATATAAATATTTATATGTATATATAAATTTTGTTAAATCTATTAAACCATAAAGCAGATTTCTCAGGAATTTTGATAATGTAGATCACTTTTTGGTACAAAGGTTTTGTAGCAGGCCTTTATTGCTCTTCACAACTGCCACCTTCCCCCTCTTTTATCTGCCCATAACAATTTTGTTGCAAGTACAGCTATTCTTTAGCTTAAACAGTGATATCAGGAAAAGTTTTAGCTCTTGTAATATTAAGCAGAGACAAAATTGAAGAGGAATAGAGATCAGCACCACATATGGAGGGCAAAATAATCTTCCTGGCTTTGTGTTGACCTACAGAAAGCTAGAAGCCATTGTCACCTTGCATGAATATGTATATAAACATGTATGGAGCCAAGCCATTATAGCAAGGCAGCCAACAATTCTATAATTTGTTAACATTCCTGGTCCAGAATTTTTGTTGCATATTCCAACTCTATTCATTCTGCAGAAGAATTAAGTTATAACAATAATATCACTTCCATAAGCTTCTTTAGGAAGTAAATATGGTCAAAGGGGCAACCTAAAATTTAAACTGCATGTAAGTAGCAGAAATAAATATTTAAAATTGTAAGAGCTGAATTCTTGTCAACTTCCCATGAGTCTAGGTAGTAGGGAGGTAAGGAATAATCTCCTTTCTGCTTTCCAGGGTGTTTGCATGTGTGTACTTGTGCACCTGTCCTTTCTTGAGGACAGCTCAGAATTCATGTTTAAAGAAAGCTAAACTTGTCCCCTCATGCAAGTGCATCCATGTTCTCTCAAGTGGGCCAGTGAAAAGCTCTTAATGGTTTGGTTATAGTGAAGTTTTGGGAGTGGTGAGGGAGAAGGGACATGACTAAAATACAAGTGGTTACTCAGCTGCTTGAGAATAAACCAGAGAGTAGTTTGACCCAACCGACTTTTCTTTTGGATACCACTAAATGCAGCCTTCACTCTAGCTGCTCCACAGAACACAGCTTACTCTCCCCTTTTAGACCTCATACGTACCAAAGCATACATTTCTTTACAGCACACATCTGAAAATACAGCGGTAAGCGTTAATCCTGTAATAGTCTTCAAAGCACAGGTGTGGTCTTGCTTGATAAAGATAGATTCCTTTTCAACAGTAGCCATTGAGTAAGAAATATCTGTAATGCACTGCACTGAATATGATACATCGTGCTTCTGCTGATACATGACATCATAGAAGCCAGAGAAAAAAGACTTATTAAACATCAGTAGCTTTTCCACAAACTCACCACTGCTATTAATTAACTGCCTGTTAATGAGTGCAGCATGCTTTCTAAAGTCCAAATGTGGAGATTTGGATGGAGTTCAACAATAATCCCACCATACTGATGGGCTTTGACAAACTACCAAAATGTCTATTTGTGGTCAAACTATCAAAATGCCTATTTGTGGTCTTCATGGGACAGTATAGTTCAGTAAAGATATCAGGTGGTATTAACACATGTATATGACTTCTATATGATTCATGGTCCAACACAAGTAATGACTGCAAGTCCTGTAAGGTGGTGGAGTAGACATACCTGGTCAGTCTTTGTCAATGGAAGTTGTCGCAAGACAGATCAAGAGCTCATTTAACTCAGAAAACTAAGTTTTGTGAATAGATACAGCATTGAATCTGCTCCTAGTTTTGGTTTCATGAGAGACATAGAACTGAAAAATTCACATTTCCTCAGAAATGTCATGAGTTGAGCTATTTCTCCTAGATCTCCATATAGCAGAGAATGTTTGTGGGTTGACAGTCTTCCACAATATTTAATACTTGGCACTTAAATCTCAGGAGAACAGTTAATTGCATTTTGTCATCTCCAAGTTTGATCCAGAATCCTGCTAAAGGCAGAAGAAAGTCACCCCACGGCTGAGAGGGACCTTCTGAGGTGCAGGAGTGGAAGTCCCACCATCTTCCAGCTGAGCATTCCCCTCCTTGCAGAGAAAACAGGGATACTTTTGGTGTACCTGCCACAAACTGCTGTGCATGAGCACATTTCAACGGCAGCATCTGAGGCAGATTCCCAGCCTCCCTGAGGAGTTTACAGGAGTGCAGTGTGAACTCTCAGATGTGTTACTATTCCTACCATCTTTGAGCAAATGTAGGTGTACAGACATTCACATATGACAGGTTACTGGAGTAAACAAGCACATAAGGGTCTTGTACACATGGGTGAAAAGTAATTCTTACTAAGGAAAATGTTTTTTTACCTCACTTGCCCTTTTTTGCTCTTATAGGACAATAGCTAGAGTAAATCTGCAGAACAATAGAGTCAGATTTCTAATCACAAACTAATGTCTCCATTCTCAGCGCATCAGACGAGGAAAAAAATCTGTTCCCTTTCTCAGTTGGCCTCCGACCAAGTTCCATGTGGGTCTAATACTGCAATCTTCATTCAAATAAGAAGAGATTTATCGAAGTGAGGATCAGGACTTTTGTCTATAAAATCAGCTGGTTCCTGTTAGAAGATTCATTCAATCATGATGACATTTGTGATATCTCCACCAAAATCAGCAGAACTCATTCCATTTGCTTTGCAAGATTCATCTCATTGTATCTTATCAAAGTCCTTTTGTGACTCAGACCAGTGACTGTAAAGAATTATCAGAAAAAAAATTCTGGAACTGCTTAAGACTACTGATTTAATGAGGGGGATGGGACGAGTGCATAGAATTCCCCTTACAAATTAATAGCATTTGAATCCTGAAACAAATGTAACACAATAAAATTGTCTTCAATATTACAATAAATTTAATGAGCCTTAGAGCAATTCAGTCACAGTAATAAAACACAGAATCATGCAAATAACACTAATAGTAACAGACAAATGTTAAGACAAAGTATTGCATCTCTCTGGTGTAATAACGGTAAGATGAGAAATTAAACGAAATCAGAAAACAAACTTTCAATGGAAATCTTACTATCCAGGCTTTTTATAATTTAAAAATATGTCTAAAATAAAAGTAGCAAGAAAATTTTACATATCTTAGCCATACTACCCATATTTTGAATTTTTTTTTTTCCAGTTTTATATCTTCCATCTTTGTTTTCAATATCTAGGCAAAGCTTCCTGGGAAAAAGAGAGAAAAAATTGTCTAGCTTTAGCCCCATTTTCTGTAATATTATAGGTAGTCTTCATTTGTGAAAAATGGAAAAAAACACGTTATAGTTCCTAGATGCTATTAAAGCCTGAATCTACCAGTCCGCATTCAAAAAGTGCTAGCAATGTTTTTGAAAGGACTGCTGCCAAAGAACAAATAATATCTATACTTCAGGAAATGGATTTGTGTCCTAAAACTTACTCCAAGAAAATGGAGAACATTACTCCCCATATTTACAGGTTTCTGAAGACACATTTAATCCATGAGCTAATTGATTTATTTTGGCAGGAGAGCTGTCCTTTTCTCTTTCTCTCTTTTTTTTTTTTACCCTGTGAAACAAGCAGGCTATCAGGACAGATTTTTAAAATGTGAAGAACTGCTTAATAAACTCGTTTGAGAGTAGTTGGGCCACAGATGTTTCTTGTAAGTATTAGTTATAGCTTAAGATAAAATAATGATGGCAAATTAGAAGTCTGAGTTTTATACTGTGTACCTATTAAATCTCTTTTCTATTGGTGATCTTGCCCAGCAGTATGCAAAAAAATGTATTACTGCAAAGCATGCACTGAATATACCACACGTATGTGGCCAAATAGTTGGATGACATATAACTAATCCAAACATTTGCATTCTTCTTCAGCTACTTCTGTAACATAGAGCATTCGACCAGTTAGTATCCCAAAGTTCATCTGATACGGGTAAGGATATTTCTTTTTTTCACAGCAAGTATGTAAATCTTTCCCTCTGGATGTTTTTCTATAATGCATAGCAGCAACTTTTATGCTGCTCAGCCCTCTCTCTAGAGAAATAGGACAGCACTCACTTGCCATTGACCAGCACAACTGGCCATGTTGTGGCCAGCCTGGACCTTTGGAAAACGGTCTTCAATATCAGCTGTCTTGCTGGTGCTTAGGGATCTCTACTAGTGATCAGGACCTGGCTCTCCCAAGCACTTCACACACACATAGGAACAAAATTTTTGCTGCCCTGAAGAGTTCACAGGCTCAAGAAAGTAATTTTCTCCTGAGCCAGACAGTGGTGGCTGGTGCAAGCTCCTCACCAAAAGCAGGCAAGCGTCTCCCAGCTATGAGCAAGGACATGCATCCTTTGCTTCCCATCCAGGCTGTATTCTTAACTGCTACCCACAAATAAGTCACATTTTCTCCATTTTTGCCATGTCAAAACTCTGTAGCTGTTTCTCCCTGTTTTTCCTTTATTTTTTTTTCTTGTTCCCTTTCAAACCCATCGCTATTTCCCCACAGAACTTTTTTAAGCCATCAGAGTTTTAAATTTAGCTCTGGCAGAAGTCAGAGGGTCGGTTTCCGCGCCCACCTCCGACGGTGTAAGGCTAACCTCGGGATCCACGCTTCCAGCCAAGCCTGGTGCTCAGCAGAGGAAAGCAAGCTGAACGCGCCGATTTTCCCATGCCCTCAGACTTTGCCTGTCAAGCTGCCTGCAAAGCCTCTCTGGGCTGCCCGGCGGTGACCACCACGGTAAACAAAAAGCAAATTCAGCGCGGTCAGTTCTTGTTTTATCCTTATGCGTCAAGCAGCCCAGCCTTCAGCCGGTGTGAGCCAGGGCAACTCAGCTGACCCAGACAAGATTACGCCAGGTTTTGTCACCTGAGGACCTGGCCCCTAGTCTCCGCAGCCACCCTTGAAGTTCACCATGAGATTTTCAGCCAAAAACCTTTGCATTCACTTTCCAATTGTGGCTGCTCTTTCCAGCACTGAGAGCAGACTTCTCATAAAACATGTATTCTTGTTATTATTATGGGAGAGTAACGCTACTATTATAGAAGTACCCAGAGGCCCGGAATGAGGTCCCATCACATTGTACACTGAACAAACATAGCTGTGAGTCTTGGCCAAGGCATCAGCCCTGCCAGTGCAGGAATCACCACCGCACGTCCGCAGAGGAGCTGGAGGTACCAAGCAGGACAAGATCCCCAGCTGCCAGGTAGGTGCACACCAGCTGCCTGTCTTCAAATACCCACCCTTTCGTGCCTCCTTTTCACAACCTCAGGAAACCTGACAGAAAGAAAACTTGTAGGATGCAACATAAGACAGAGGATAGGGAGGTCATCGTGACCCTCACAGAAGAAATAAGAGAATATCTTATCTGTGCACCGCCACAGGCTTAATCAATGTTTTTCAAGAGAAATATTCCAGTCATGAGCTGGCCCTTCCAGAGAGACTTTTAAAGGCTTAAGATAATCAATAACCAGCTTATGCTCCCTCCTGGGGTGCTGAGATCAGCCTTTCACATCCAGAAGGAAGCGTGAAGGTACATGCTCCTAACTCACGGCTTTTGGACATGCCTTTAAAAATTGTACAGTGCCCTGCAAGAGGGTGACAGAGGAGGTGTCACCAAACAGAGCCTGTCTGAAGGAAGCTTTCCATGGATCAGATACATGATCTGCTGGAGAGACATGGAAGCCCACAGTTTGGTTTTTTATTCATTTTTGTCAAGAATTCAAAAAAATACATATTTCATTAGCTTTAACATATTTAGTTAAATATTTTACTATGTTAGCATGAGAAAACTCTAGTTACTCTGCCAGTTGGTTTACTGGAGAAGCAATTATCGACTGATACATCCTATTTATTGGTACTCTCTAAACACTACGTGTTAACTGATGTAACATTCCTCAAGCACAATCTCAGTCCTGGTGTTGCCATTTCCTATCTGTCCTGGGGTATCTGGAGGCTGTCACCATGCTTCGCCATTCGGTGAGGTACTTTACAGGCGCATAATATTTCGCAGACCCTGTTTCAAAGACTTTTAAAATGACGTTCATGGTTTCTGGACTGGATTCTCTGTTAGTTTAGATTGGCAACCTTGCGTCGACTTCAGTGGAAGTCTGGTAATTTACACCAACTGCGAATTTGGATCTTTATTTCTTCTTCTTTTTATTTCTGAGGACAGATTGGTTTATTTTAAAACCTGGCTGCTGACTAGAAATGTGTGAAATAACTTTTTTTACTGCATAAATATTTTTAAACAGTATTTTCAAGGATTTTGCAATGAGTTACATGAAGCTGGCAAAGCTCTGGTACCCCCTTCATCTTGTGCAAACAGAATTATGTAAAGAACAGGCCTTTGGGACATCAGCATGTTCAAGCAAAAAGAACATTAAAAAGCAACTTTTTTCCCAGAGACCCTTAATCTTTCCCCATCCTGGCCCCTGAAGTGACATTCCACCATCCAGAGATTTTACCTGATTTCTCCTGACCACCCCCACTAGATTTTCTTAATATCCCAGATAGGACCAACTGGCCAGTTCACCACTTGCGTTTGCCATCACTGCAATGAACAATTAATCTCATGCTGTGAGTCCCTCCGTTCATAAAGCCTACTCTAAATTCAATTAGATTTCTAAGTGTAGGCACAAAGCCATATAAAAGTTGTTTTCCCCTTGAATTTAATAGGCTTTGGCCTAGAAAGCCGCTCCTCTGGCCTGGTGGTTTTTCCCACATAAGGGAGGCCTTTCTCTTTCTTCATTATTCAGAATTACCTTGAGATCTTCTCAGCAGTAAGCACTCACTCAGTTATACACCTCCCCAAAATATTTTAATGTGATGAAGCCACTGAACATTTCTAAACATGGACACAAATATTTATGAGCGTAGCGCAAATGGTTTCTGCATCCCTTTGAGCGTTGTCTAAGGCCAAAACTCATAGCCAAGGAATCAAGTTTAAAACCTTGGCATGAAAATCAGAGCTTGGTATCTGGTCCTTGAAGGAGGGCTGCACCCCTGCTGGGGCTGCAGGGATGCCTTGCCTTCGCCTGGCTCTCTGCACATGCCTCAGTATCCTCTCTCCCATCCAAGTTTTTCTTTCCCTTCTCACGGGTGTTTTGGGGAAGCAAATCCTACTCTGAGCAATGTCCAGTCCCTCTCCTGCTGATGAAACAATTTGCCTCCTCAGTCTAACCACTCTTATTCCAGGCTCCTAGTTAGTTGCACAATGGTGTTGCCAAAGTAAAAACGTCACAATTTGGGCAACAGCAAGACACAACCGCCAGATACCTACATGTGTGTGGGATGCCTTTGATCTCTCCTTTGAGCTTGAACAATTTCGCTTCCTCATCTCCAAAGGCTGTGGTGGGCACGGGGGTGCAGGGCTGATTGAGGGTGGGTGAGAGTTGCACAGCCTGCTCCAGTCCCAGCCCCCACGCTGAGAGCTGTCATGGGTCCTTGGGCATTAGGGTGCTGATGGTTGCTCCTGACCTTTGCTTCATTTGAAGACCCGCATGCCTTGCACCGGTGCGCTTCTCCGTCTAACAGCAACGGGTGCTGCCGCCCGACCCTCTCCACCCACCCTAGATCTGTCCCCCCCGCCTGCCCCTGCTGCTCAGCCCCATTTTTGCTTTGTGCTCCTAGCCCCAAGGGGCTGCTCCCCCGGCTCCACGCTGCTGCCCTACTCTTGCACTCCCATCACACGCACACACACACGAATACATCTGCTTCTGCAGGGACTTCCGCAGGTCTCTGCCCACCCTCCTGCTCCCAGTCCCCCGATCCCAGACTGGCAGCAGGGGCTGGCCGGGAAGAGGGGTGCAGAGAGCCTGAGGACGTGCATCCACCTGAGCTTCTCCCTTCCTCCCTTCTCCTGGAGGCAGAGGGCAAGGCGCAAGGGGCCAGGCAAGGAGGGCTTCCTCCCGAAGGCAGAGCTGAAATTTAAAAGAGGGCTGGAGCCTTCAGATCTTTCCTGGCTCCGCTCCTGAGAAAATCATGTCAGTGAGAAGAGCTGGCAGCACCGCCGGCTCCCCCCGCCCCTCAGACCTGGAAGACCTGCTCAGCGCTCGCCCTCCGGCTTCTGAATCGCGGCTGAGCGGCACGTGGAGCTGGCCATCGCTCCCAGCCCTCGCTCTACCCCTCCGTGCGCTGCTGCTATGAATCACAGGTGTTGTGCATTTCCCTCGAAGGACTGAAAGGAGTTTTCAAGAGCTCCAAAATCACTCAGAGTTAATGGGAGCTGGGAGCCCGAAGTGCCCCTGAGGAGCTGCGCTGCTCCAGCGCTGCTCAAGCCCTGGTGTGCACTGGAACTGGGATTCCTAAGTCACAGGATGCTTTTAAAAATGTGTTTCGCTCTCTCACACAAGTAGGAGCCAAGAGCTTGTGAGTCCTGGTCTTGCTTCTGCAATTAAACTGTTCTGAGGCTTTTAAGCAAGTCACAATCCTACTGAGCCTCTTTCACCATCTGTAAAACGGAGATAACAATATTTAACATCCTTCCAAAATAAATGTTAATAAGACTTCAGCAGCTTATGTCTGCATAGGGTCTTGAAGATACAAGGCACTGGGAGAGCATTATGTGTTGTTGTTACTAATTGTGAATATCCTTCGCTTTAGTTTGTTGTCAATTATTATTAAAAGTGAGAATTTGTGATCCAATGTAATATTACTCTGAAAAGATTTAGTATCTTTCACAGCCTGTAAATAACTTGGTTGTATTTGTCTGATGCAGAGATGGTAATAGGAAACACATTTCAAAAGTGGTGCAAAAAGGAATGCGTGGTTATTCTGACAATATAGTTTTCTTAAATTTAAACCTGATAAATCAGCTTTGGGCTCATATTTTCTCTGAGAAGAATATTTTTAAGTGAGGCAACATAAATGAATTCCTTAATTGGAATAAAAACATTAGCACTATGTTTCTACCCTTCTGTTCATTCTAATGAATAAAAAGACACATGTCAGGGCTTTAAACGACATTTGGCAAGGAAGTATAGGGAATTTGTTCACAAATTGTGGAAGGAATCTGATGAAGGTCTTCCCACTAACAACTTTTTGACTACAACAAGTAAAAAGTGACCCATACATTGCAACGCTAGACACACCGGTGTCACAGAAAGCATCGTGACATGTCAACTGTTTACCAAAAACGTTTGTCTTCATTACCATGAAATCCCTATCCAAAGCCATCTAAAATATGACAAATGAAAGTTAATTGGACTGCAGTAAAGACCAACTGACACCCTGGTCATATGGGAGGTTACTCAGGCACAGGAAATCTCTGCGGTGTTTCCTTCATCTTGTTCCTCTTTTTATTTCTTCTCAGGAACTGCAGGACACTAGATACATCTACTCAGGCTCTGCATCTCCAACACAAATGTTCGTTTTCCTCCCTCATCCAACTCATTCCTATGGATTCACACTACCATGGGACCATCTTCACACTACCCTTCTAGTGGGGCCCAGCCCTAAAAATCAACCTTAATGCAAAGGGTGGCATAGGTCTTGGCTGTTGCACCATGAAGAAGTCAGTTTAGGAAACACAGACATTTTCTCAAGGAGATGGGATTGCTGGTTGGGGTTTTCCTCTTAGACATTTCCATCCCCGGTTGACTGAGCCTCCATTCCCTAACACCAAAGGGTTCCCAACTCTTTTGGGTCATGGTGCACCAGTTGAAGGATTGTTGATGTTGCTATTCTTCTCCTTTTCAAAGGAGCAAGTAAGCACACGAGTATGGGTCACTGACGCAAAGCAGCCAATTTGCCTGAGGAAAGTGAAGTCTCGACTCTTTCTTCCGTGGCTGAGGTTTCTTTTGTGCTCTCAAGCCTCATAAAGCCACTGTGTAGCTCCAGGTGTATGTATGGTTTTGAGTGTTTTTAAAGTAGCTTCTTAGACCCTTTAGATTAAAATCCGTAATATTTTTCTAATATAATAGCAGTTTTGGAAGGGTCAGCTCTAATGAGTCTTATTATAGTTGGTAGTGGCTTTCAGACCATATGGATCTTTAATGTAATCTCTGGAGCTAAAACAGATAGGAATTTCTCAAAAGAACAGAAAGGAGTGAGAATGCTAGTCCTTTCCATATTTCTAAGCAGCCAGTTATTTTGGAAGCTATTGCAGACATATCCCATTAACTGTCAGGTTACTTAGTAAACCCACCAAATTACTGCACACTCACTCAATAAAAGTGCTAGATATATAAAAGAGCAAGGAAGTGCTCAAGGTTTTTCTTAAACCTAACCAGGAAAAAAAGAATTGTTTGTTCTTTCTTTTTTTTTTTTTTTAAATAAGGAGTACTGCCAGGGAAAATGAATGTTAAAAAACAAGCAGCACAAAATGAGGGCTTAGATTTCCAAACCTCGACATACCACATGTGCCTATAAAATACAGGAAATGGGTACAAATGTGAAGCTGCACACAGGATTAGAGGCACATGAACACATTTAAAGCAGGTGGAAATAATGTCAGCTGGAGCTGTAATGTTAGGTTTGTACCAGGGGGCAAAGAGTAGATAGGGCTATACTGCTATTAAAGTACTCTTGATACAATTTTCTGAGAAGAAATCATAAACACAAACAACTTCTGGCATCCTTAAACAAATGTACAGATGTTAGTTGCATCTCCCCCCATTGCTTTTAAAACAGGAAAGCCTCCAGGCCTTCAGCTCAGCTGCAAAGCCTTCCAAATCCGGAGGGCCACTCTGTCAACAAAAGGAGCCTTGGGGAACATCCCTAAAGTGACTTTTTTGTCAACTGGCATTACAATGTCGTGCAAGGCCTAACACAGGACATCAAGCTATTGAGAAATCTGTGGCCTGGTGCTGAGTTATCCTCGAGTAAGTGTGTCACGCGTTAAAACAGCGATGGGACGCACACAGGCCAAGAAATAAGATGGCCTCTGCTGCCCCCACAGACCCATCCCTGCAAGGTCAGCACGGGCGGGCGTAATCCTCCACAAAAACATCTCTTTTTTAGGGAAAAACACCACGTCCTACCCAAGTAGGATGCTTTTGGGTACGCTACATCAGAAAGAGCCTGGCAGGGTCAGTGTAAGGTCTACAGAGAAACAAACTTTCCATCTCTATTTGGATACGCCTGCCAGCAGTGAGGACAAAAGTAACTTGTCATTAGCTATACCCAAGGCTACAACCTCCTCTCTGAAGATGCTGGGGGCAGCTGGAGCTGACAGAGCCCGGCAGCAGGGGGAAAGGACTCAGAGCTGGCACAGAGGCATGGCACAGGATGGTCCCGACCCCACCTGCGTCCTCTGGGGCACGAGTCGCTCTGTGCGCACCGTTGGTGAAGTTTACTGCATCCTGTGCCTCTCCTGCCAAACTCTCGCTCACAGTGAGGATCCAAATCAAAGGCCCTCCTGCCTCTACAGCCCTACCTCCTTGTAGCAGCTTAGATTACACATTTTCCACGGACTAGAGGAGCGCCCATGTCCTACAGCTTAAAAGGAAAAACTAAAGAATTGACTGGGTCCAAAGAAATTCGTGTTTCCAAAAAAGACAAAATGTGAATGATTTCAGAGTCTGGAATCCCTTCAGTCGACACCTTCCAAAAGCAACTCTAGCCTTGCATCCAAAATCTACTGAGGGAGAGAAAACAAGCAAACCTTTCCCACTTGTGAAGATATGGCATACTTGCTTCGGTGCCCATTCAATGAGATAGTAAGTTTTCCTCCTCTTTGCCAGGTTAAACTACAGATATTCCTTCCCATTCTCTTGTACTGTCTTCCAAAGCACAAATAAAGCACCATCTGGCCCTTCATTAACTCTACTTGATTTCCTTTGATCTCATGTAAACGATGAGAAAAAGATCTGAGACACCCTTCTCTTTAGACATGTGCATAACTCACATGAGTGTCAATGGGAGTTAAACATGCCTATGGAGAGGAAGAAATAGAAACCACTGTGTGTTTCACTGTAGCATCTTTGCATTTGCAAAATGAAAACAAAGTGGTCCAAAACCTAATTCCTAGATCACATTCCTCCAAGTCTGAAAGTGGACCTTAGAGAGGATATAGAAATACCAGGATACAGTGACAGGACACAATAGGTAGTTGATGCTCTTATTCTTAAAGCAAACCATCTCAGTTGTCATGAATTTGAGTGTCTGCCCCTCAAAGGAAGAGAAAAGGATAAAATTTAAAATGTATTTTGAAGTTTTCCACAATTTAATTCATCTTCTCTTTATATACAAGACAAAAATTGCTGTAAATTAAAGCCTGAGGTCACCGAGCCTTCCAAAGCCCCTCTTTTATGTGTCCTACCTTCCCTTCCCAAACAGCACAATCATTCCCCAGCTGAAGGAAGCAAGTTCAGCATTTACATTCTCTCCCTGCTGGTCAAGTTTGTAAGGGCAAAAGATGCTCTGTCTGTTTTCCATTGGCCAAAGAAGAAATGGATCCGGAGAGCTGGCAGTTGCCAGTTAACACCTCACACTTCCTAAGGCATGTGGAGAAGTTTGTGCCTATATAACATCACTGTTGGTGAAGGCAGGGATGCGTGCACTGTCCCAAGAACCACAGCCATTCAGGTGGTCATGGTCAGGCAAGGGGACAGGGACACTGCGTACCCCCTCACATCCCCTGGAGTGGGGTGCATGGGGCAGGTGCTAACTGAGGCCTTCACCCTCTCCTGCACTGCACCCTGGCACTGAGGTCCCTGCTTGGCCCTGTTGCCAGAGGGTTTCTCAGCCCTCATCCCATCCTTCAGCATCTCCTGGTGCCCCTGTCATGAGGCTTTTCATGGATCAAGTGATGGATTTAGGGATGCTGAGCGTGTCGAGAACCGACAAGCTTGCCCAAGAGCTCATCGGTCTAAATACACAGCCCCTCTGCCCAGCTGAAGTCCTATATATGTGTGTGTATTTGTATATATACAGTAACACACACATATGTGTATATAAGGTCTGTTTCTGCAGTCCCTCCCGTCCAGGCGTTCCCAACGTGGGCACTGACTGTACAGTCCAGGCGCTGTCGGATGAAAGAAAACCGTGGGAGAGGGGCTGGGGAGAGCGGGAGGCC
>NW_010561262.1:60658-69191 GCF_000687285.1 Phaethon lepturus | reverse complement strand
AGCCCTGCCTCCGGGCCCGGCTTGGGGGGGAAGGTGGGTGGGATTCAGTGCCAGCCGAAGGAGGCTGTTGCATCCCCTTTTCTCTCCGTGCCTTGCCCGTTTGGCGTCTGGAAAAACACCCCCCCGGCTGCGCTGCAGGGGCTCGTTTTCCGCCTGTCCCAGCTATGAGCCGCTGTGGCGTCTGTGCCTAGAGCTGCTGCCCCCACCCCGGCCCTGCAGGGCGGGGACAGCGCCGTGAAACTGCTGCACCCATGGGAAAGGATTGCAGGAAGATCGGTGCTTATGTTGGGGTGTGTAACGGTGTCGTAACGTTGCTGCCACGGGGTATGGCGTTTTTGTTACAGTACCTTGTATATATGCTCTCTTCTGGTAGATCCTGCTGGCGGACCGGGACTTTCAGGGCCTTGCACAGAACAGGTTGCAGGTAGGGAAAATGGTAGAAGTTCACAAGCGTCTCAATTTGGAGGAGGGACAGAGAACAGGCTGTAGCTTCACCACACAGAGTTGAGGTGTAGCTTGCCTTTTAGTGGATTAGGAGGGGAAGTAGGTTGTGATGTGGCAGGTGAGCAGAGGGAAGAGGAGGGAGTTCAGCATTGAAATGGAGCTTGAAGAAAGATGGCCTTTGGGGATTGTGTGTTTAGCGTGCAGGTAAGGGGAATTGTCTCATATAGAGCAGTGGGGCCACCCTTGAAGTTAGGAGGAAGTATTTCAGTCTTGTGTGTCCTCTGTAGAAGCACAGTGAGGTTTATTTAATGCTGGTGTGCATCAGATGATTTGAGAACCTTTGAAAAAAAGAACCTGTAGAAATATTTTGTTTAAGTTTTAATTTGTTGGGTTTTCTCTCGCATTTCTGTTTGTATTAAAAATAAATTGGAGGAAAGTGCCGAGAAGTAGACTTTGTTCTATTAAGAGTCAAAATTGCTTCTGTGAAAGGAAAGATGATGATCACGCTTTTGGAAGAGGTATTGTCAAGCTTATTTACCCGGTGGAAAGAGGATTTGTTCTAGATGTGTTCTGGCAAATAATAGCAGTAATCCAACAGAAAAGAGTGGGCTATTGCAAACTAAACAACTGAACCAACAAGTGTGCCTGTTTATGTCGTCTGCTGGACAGTCATCTGGTAGAATGGCCCAGGAGTTCTTGTACCCACTTTCCACAGCTGAAGTAGGACCTTTTTAAAATAAATGGTATTTAAATGAAACTGTTTGTTTTGAGGCTGTAGCTCTTGATCTGCCATTTTATGGAAAGCGATACTTTCAGATGTAGTCTGCATGGTAGGAATGATGGCCTGGTGGGTAAAGCTGGCGGTAGTAAATGACAAGGCCAAGACTCATGGTTATCTTCTGTGAGTCCTCAAACAACTTAACTCACACCTCAGTCTCCTCTCTGTAAGTAAGATATATTATAATATTTCTTTACGTTCCTAAGGGTTGTGGGGGTAAAGTGCAGCGAGAGATTGTAAGGCACTGTGAAGCATCTCGTGCATTAAAGACGAAGTGGGTCGTAGTTGAGTCATCTTTGTGCTTCAGATTTTGACTTCAGGTGGATGCTTTGTGGAAAAGAGTGGATAGGAAGAACAACTGTCTAGTCTAGTTGAATGTGGAAGACTTTATGATAATGCTTTTATTCTAGCCAAATTCAACAACTCATTTCCCTCCTCTGTTTAACCAGTCCTATCTTGCAATAGAAATTGTAGCTGTTGCTATGATCTTCTCTATTAAATGCTTCTTTATTAACAGAGCTACTCATCCTTTTGCTGCTGGACTGTTTGCAGTAACAGACCTTTTGTCTGCTAGACCAGAGATCCATTTCTGGAGCACATCACTGGTTTCCCACTTGCATGCTGGTTTGGATGCCTTATTTTACACCTAGTTGGAGGCTATCTCTGCCTTAGTTAAAAGGGTGGCAAGATGACTGCAGCTCTGCACAGACTACCAGTTTCTTGTCCCGGCTGGGATTGTCTGTGTGTGTGAAGGGGGAGATGATCAAGTGTTTGGGGCAGGGACATGACTCTGTTCTGGCTAGAGGTGGGGGCTAATGTATGGGTCTAACAGTACCTGTACTTATGTCTTAGTTTTCCTATGTAATTTATCCCATGCTTTTTATGCCTTGTTTTCTTTTCTGAAACAGAAATCACACAGTGCTGCAGGCAAGTGTTGCATGTTGTTGTGTATCTTGTGCATCTAGCAAGATGATGACCCTGAGTCATTGCTGTAGAACAAAACCATTTCTTATATGCACTGAGCTTTCTAGCTGTCCTGTAGAAACACACTGGCACAATCAATTTAAGCACTGATGGAGTAGGGTTAGTTATTACAGCTGTTGTATGAAAATTAAGTAATCTCAGTGCTGTATTTTGTATTTCTACACTGTTGCTTGCTTATGCTGCATCCTCTTCAGTGTAGTCTTTGACACTGCAAGTATATTTTCCTAGTAGCTGTGAGGTGCCTCTGAAGGCTGTGTCTCTTGCTGAGAGCTTGTTTCTTTCAAATTTTGGAAGTGGGAGTGGTGGGATACTAGGTGAAAGAACTTTTTTTTTTGAAAGGCAGACTCTTCCTAACTTCCCACTTCACAGAACATCCAGGTTATTTAATTGAGTTGAAGACATTGTATGGTTTCTAATAGTTTTCTGTAAAATTCACGTTGGAACAGTAACTTCCAGTATGATAGAAAGTTTTCAGTGGTAAGATGGCAAATTATGTTCTTCAGATGGAAATACTCAATTCAATGGATTGAATGAATTGAATGGATTCAATCTGAATATAAAATAAATGAAGTTAATGAATGGTGAGACATGCTTTTCTATTGGTAATTTTTTCCATGTAACTTTGGGTACACTGCAGGTATCTGTGATGTAATATAAATATTATTTAATACTTAATGTTTAATCAACTAATATTTTAAATACTGTAACTGTGTTCTTCACTGTCTTAATTTTTTTTAAACAAATAATCCTGATATTTTATGCATAAATAATTACTCTTGCATGGAATGAAAATATGGGAGTAGAATTTTTTATTCATTTATCTCTAGTCCTTTTCCTGCTGCTTAATGCATGTGGATGGCTCAGAGTGAAAACTTTTAAATTCTGAGCAGTTGGGACGGGTCGTGGCTCAGGAGTACGTTATGTTCAGAAAGCTTTAACATTATGTAGTGGGGAGGTGTCTCATTTGGCATACTCTTTTTGTAAAATATGTTTGTAACACTGCTCTGAAGGTGTATTTTACTGCTCTCTTCCTAAGAAGGAAAATTAAATATATCTTTCTTTCTCATCTGTATGCATTATGGTGAGGGAACAGTTTCAGATTTTTGAGAACTTAATAGGGATGCAGATTAAGTAAATGGTAGCTGTGTTGAAAGCATCCTGTTTTGTGTAAGACAGGAAGTGAGTCATTGAGTCCAGGTCCCCTACCATTATGGGAATGACATCATATAATTCCTCATAAGATTCCTTTTATTCTTTTTTTTTTTTTCTTAATCGGGAGAACTCCTGGTGATGTTTTTCCACTCAGCCATGTCAGAAAATGCTTATTCATTCCCTTTTTCTTCTTTTTTCTTTTTCTGAAAAGAACCAACTGAAAATGTCTCAGAATCCTGACAAGCCACATTCAAGTGAAGAAAAATTGAATGGTTTGGAAGATGGTCAAGAGGAGAGCTTGGACAACCCAGATCAGTCTGTCAGGAAAAGAATACGACAGAGTGCTCCAGGGTCACACAGAGATGATAAACCGAAGTGTAAGCAAAGTTGCTTTATTTAAAAAAAAAAAAAAGTAAATTCTGTAATTTTTTTGATGGAGACAATAATGGTGTTTTATAGCATTCTATGCAAGTTTGACTGTTTTGCAGTTAAATATTGTGTGACTCCTGATCATTTGCTTTGAAACCGCTTGTAACACCTTTCTCCCCATTTTATTTCACAATACTATGTTGCTCTGAGACACGTATCTTCGATACCTTTGCTTGTCTGCACTCATGGAAAGCATGAGCACTACTCCAGTATGTTCTAGGTAAACTGTTGCTGCTGTTTGCATTATCAGCTGAACCTTCTGGATTGTTGCAGCCTCTGTTTTACTGCGGGGCAAGGCAGGCTGTTATCAACAAAGTAATGTCCTGTCACCTCCCTCCCAATACAGATGGAAAGTTTGTGTATTTAATCCTAATACTACTTCTAGTGTCAAGCAGGGCTGCATATTTTATGTTTATTCCTAGGGCATGTTTTTCTTTGTCATTCTGCTTTTAACATGAGAAGCTGGATGCAATATGGCTACCAATGATTTCTGGAAGATCTTTAGGTAAAACCAAGGAGAAGTTTTTTGGTCCCAGGGATTCCATTCAAAGAGGCAGAATTGCTCAAATAACTAGTTCCAAATGTCTGAAGGGAGTGTCTTGGCATGTAACATTTCATTTGTTGCATTCTGCTTAGTTTTTAATAGTGTTCATTATTACCTGAGATTTAGTGTTGTATTTAGTGTCATGTTACACAAAGGAGATGTTCTGAGGGAGTTCACGTTCTTACGTCTTGCTGGTTGCCTGGTAGGAAGTGTGATGTGTGTATGGAGAGAGGCTATGAACATGTGTAAGTAAAATGCATAGCGCAGTCTTGCACTGCATTATACCACAAAGAAGGCATTAGTCTCAAGCCCTCCCCTCTTGTAAGGGAGCAGATATAAATAATATGAGAATGAAGTAACATGATTTAAGAGCATTCTTTGGTAAATGAAAGAGTCTTGGCTTTTAGTGCATCCACTGCAAGAGTGAAGTCATTTGGCAGTCTGACAAGAGCACTCTCATTCAGCTGTGAACCTTGTTGTCCTGCTAGCTCTTCTCAGAATATCAATCCTTGCTGTGTTCCCAGAGTCAATGCAAGACTAATCTCCAAGCATAAGGAAATAAGGGTTTAAGAGCACTGCGCGAAAAGAGCAAGATATTAATGAAAAATTAGCACGTTGGAACCACACTGTATATACTTGGAACAGCTTTGAATGGCAGACAAGTGATGGACAGTTACTTTTCAAGGACCTTTTCTATGTTACTAGCTTAAGTCCAGTCAAACTGAATTATCAAATGAGGCAGACATGATAGTTTGCGTAAAACATATCTCAGTGAACCCAGCGTATGAAGATCCCTGGTTGGTTTCTTCTATTTTGAGAATTAGTATGTCGCTCCTATGCTGGGACTGTAGTTGAAGTGAATGAACTACAGAGGGGAATCAATTCATTACGGCAATTCTGTTGTGGCTCTTTTCTCCCCTTCTGCTCCGCTAGATGTTTTTTGGAGGAGCTGAGGTAAACCCTGCCATTCTTGCCTGCCTCACCTGAGGACACTAATGATCGAGCCTTGTCCTCTTTCCGAAATATCTGGACCAGGGAGGAGCTGTGGTGCTTCTCCTATCTCTTGGCAAGGCATTGCAGGGCACCCACACACACTGCTTGCACTGATGCTAGCACAGTTAGGAGGAATCTTTACCACAAAGAATCAGTGGCAACAGGTTTCAGTTGGCTTCAGTAGGGATGGAATTACTCCCCTAACCAGCATGGCCTACACCCTTGGCACTTTCTCAGCCTTTATGTCGAGTTATTTTTAAGGCTGTGACACCTCCTGCACTACAGCAATGGCAGTAGTGTCCCAGGAGGTTGTTATGTAGACCAGAACAATTAGGAGCTGTAATTTCCAGTGCATCCAGGAAGCAGATCAAGTTTTCTGAAACTGTCCCTCTTCTACCTTCTAGCTTTCTACAGTCAGTCACTACCTTTGTCTCCTGCCTAATGAAAACTGGCCTGTTTTGTCAGGTTTGGTGCTTCCTCCTACTCACTTCTATGCCCCCAGGGCCCAGTTTGAAGCTGCTTGTTCATCCTTGTCAGTCCCAAATGCCTGCCAGAGGAAGAAGTCTTAGGCATTGGTGCTGGGACTAGGTCTTGATATCCTTTGTCACTTGGACGATGGCCTCTGGGGAAAAAGGGTTTGGAGAAGTGCCAGTTGCACTGGAAGTAGTGAGAATAATTGGGTACTAGTATGTTATTGCTGAATGTTACTGGTGGTATGTTTGATGACTGCTTTAGAAATGAAAACTCTTCATTGAAAAATATAAAATTGAAATGGCAACATCTGCACAATACTTGGGGAAATAGTACAGTGAAAATACTAGTATTTTTAATGATTCCTTTATGGTATGGAGAAAGATGATATTAAGCAATCCTAAAGAAGTGGGGTTTTGGGTGACAGGTATGTTTTTATTTTAAAAAAGAGCTTGATGGAACTTGGAAGCAGGTGACATACTGAGCCCAGGATATCAACTTGGGTTCACTCCTTTGTTTCCTGTAATACTCCAAACCTGTGTCATCTACCAGCTGGAAAGAGGAAGGGAAGGAGAAGAATCTTCAGATGATACTGTCTTTTGGCCCTTTGTACTATCAAGAAGGTGGAAAGGGTCCAAAAGTATTAGCAGACTTTTTTCCACAGACTTTTATAGATAACTGTCTGACAGTTTAATTTACATTGCAGCTAGTCCTCCTCGGCCTGTGTCAATAGAAGAGCTCATGGAAACAGCTAAGGGAGTAACCAACATGGCGTTAGCACACGAAATTGTTGTTAATGGAGACTTCCAGATAAAACCGGCTGAATTACCAGAACACAGGTAAGATTGTTACCAAATAGATACATAAATTAAATTTGCAGTTGTAGAACTGCAGAACAGCTGTAGTGGATGAGGTAAAGGCCCTGGCTAGTATCTTGTCTGGCAGTGCCTGACACAAGATAGGAAAGCATAAGAAGAAACGTAAGCATGCGCTTCTGCTTCCTCGGAAATAGGTGTATGTGTGAAAGTTGAACCTCTTGGAGTAATAGTTCGGGCATGTGTGGTGTGAATCCCAGTGTGGTGTGGTTTCTGTTGGCGTCCCCTTGTCCCAGTACCGTGAGACTGCAGTCTTCTGAATACCCAGGTCTAGCTGCAGATGCAGGTAGTGCTCTTAGCAGCTCTTAAGCTTTCACTGCCTGTGGGAGTAAGATAAAACTGATCATTTTAGCTTTTTCTGAGTCTAATACCTGTTTCTCCAGGGATTTTTTTGGAGAAGAGATTCCTATGTTTTATTAGGTTAGTCCTTTCTTAAATTTGAAGTCTTTCCTTCTCTTTCTGACCTACAGTAATTCTACCCCTGCTGGGAGGGGAGAGGGGGAACAGAAGAGACCTTGATGTCTGGTCGCATATTGGCCTGCGTAGCTGACACAGTTCTCTCAACAGATGCTCCACCTGCAGTTCCTTTTTCTTTCACACACAGAGAGATGTGGCTGACATTGTGTTTCCTGGGTTAATTTGTGAAAGTTGAGTGCATAGTTCATGGAAAAAACTTGGTCCACATTGGAACCAGTGTTGTCTGTAGGTGTCTGTGTTTGAGAGGGAGCCCCCAGAGCACATTACCTTCACAGGTGCTGCCGGAGAATATGCTATGGATGACTCTTCGAAGACTGACGTTGATTGTCCGCTGTAGAAAGTGGTCATAGTGAGACAAAAGATCTGATGCCTGTCTTCACCAAAACAAGGTGATGATGGTTCCCATTAGCGTTAGTAATGAGAGGATGTTGCTTGGAACTAGAATTGTCCCTGACTGAAAAGGCAGTAATGGGAACAGTGTTGTCTTCCCTTCTCATCTGGACTATTCCTGTCTTTCCAGCTCTGACACCAGTGTATTATACCCGTTGTGTTTTATTAATGGGTATGGACTGCTAAACAATAGTAACCAAAGAAAATGTGCTCATGCTATTAAATACACTGAACCTTGTGGTCCCAGTAGGAATTGCCTTTGAATAAGGGTTGAATGGAGTGGATGAGGATCTTTGCTGTATACTTTGTTTAATTGTCTCAGCCTCTGAGTTGGTAGGAAATGGAATCGTTTCCATTTCTTAATGAAAATTAAGTATCTCCCCTTAAATGCGGAGGGCCAACAACATTTAACTGAGCTAGCATATGACAATAGACATCTCTCTTGTCAATCAAGACTCAGATACTTTAGAGCTCAAGCAATGATTTGATCTGTCTTCTCAGCACCATCTTTCAGTGCCTTGTCTGTTAGACCTGGGCAACATGCTCCAGTCCTCCTTTGTTGCCTCACTTGCTGGTTGCATGCAATTCATGTGTGGTCCCATGAACTGGGACTTGTCTCTAGCCTGCACAAATGCTGCCTCTGAAGCAAACATTTGGAAAGTATGCCTGAGACATGCAAAGCTCATCCTCCCCATTCTACGTTTTCTTTGTCCCAGCATCTTTTGGAGGAACTTCCATCAGGTGTTTTCTGCTCAGCAGTTCATGGTTGAGAATAAATGCTTCATCAAAAGTCCCACTGTTAAGACAGTGCTGTTCTGTTCAGTGTCCACGTCTGCTCTGTGTTCATTCACATGGATTTCTCATGTGAAAATGCGCTGTTGATAGTGGATAACTTTTCTGGTATAAAATTTATCTCAGCATTTTTCAGGGAAGAAGGATTTTAGCATGTTTTCTTTTTTTCATCCTTTCTTCTTTCCACACCCCCTTAAGAAAAAA
>NW_010561262.1:58011-60646 GCF_000687285.1 Phaethon lepturus | reverse complement strand
GGGAAAGAGCTGGAGACCTATGCTGTATTTTGGAAAGTTCAATGTTTTTGCTCACTGATGTGGAACAGTGGCCGTAGTTGTTCACCAGAGTGGCTAGTTTGCATCTTCTCACCTGGTCACAGAAACAGATGCATTGCAGAGATCACCTTGCTCAGGAGTGCCTGGACTTTGTGATGGGCCAGGCCTGCTTCTAGTAGGAGATCCCTGTATTTGGCTTTTTTGAGGGTTTTGGTTGCAGCTATTTACCACCTAGAAAAGAAAAAGCAGTCATTCAGATTTTGCTTGAAGAGGGATTCTGCAATCTTCCTTGGACTAAGTGGTTTTTGTGTGTGTGTGTGTGTATGGCTTAGAGTCTGCTGCAGCTTGGACGTACCTGCAGACAAGTGGTTGGAGGAGAAGGCAGTTGTGGGTGTACTTGCAGGGGTGTGCACTGTCAGTAGAACACCTATTAGCTGCTCTTAGAGGGCCACAGGGCCTAAGTGCCCCTGGGCGCTGCCTGAACCCCAGCTGCACATGGAGTCAGAGCCTTGGGAACCTGGTGTTTGTTGTGGGCGTTCATTGTGTGAGCATTTTAGTTGCGGGTGCTGAAGTTAAACCTGGTGTAAACAGGACCTTGCCTGCTGAAGAGGAGTAACTTTCAGTATTTTGAATTAGGGGTTAGTACTGAAGCGGTGAAATTAATTTATTTTTTTACACAAACTGAACAATTATCTCAGAGCAGTTGCAGTATTTATGCAGTGAAATGCAGAAGCTTCTGTGTTCAGGGAAGATATTTCATTTCTGTTTAGTTTACTTAATGAATTTTACTTAGTAGAGTTGCATTTCCTTAGTAGGGCTTTTGAAAGAAACATGGAATACTGGTCTTTTGAAGACAAGCTGTAATTTTTGTGGTGGTGTTTTTTCTTTTTTTTTTTTTCTTTTCCTTCCAGTTGTTTACTTTAGAGGTAGCATATGACAGATACTTTCAAGGATTTTAATTTGTAGCTGCCTTTGCTTGTGTGTAACCCTTTATTAGGATATAAGCTGTTCCGAATCCTGTGTCCAGTTTTTCTTGCTTTTCTGAATGACTTAAAATGACAGATCTCTTGCCTGTTAATTGTCATATATTTGTTATTACATTATATTCATATTATTATGTGCTGTTCTTCAGGAGCTGCAGGTTATCTATGTAAGGTGGTGCAGAGACAAGTATCTTTTTTTTTAACTGGTCATATTTACCCACAGCTTAGAAAAAAAAGTAAGAGATATTGTGCATAAAGCTTTCTGGGATTGTCTGGAAGCTCAGCTAAAGGAAGATCCACCAACATATGACCATGCAATTAAACTACTGGGAGAAATTAAAGAGGTAAGATGATGTGATATCAAGGTAAATCACTGAATTGATATGAATGAGCAAAAGTGGTTGAAGTTTAGCTGTTTGTAAAGGACTCTCTTGATCTTTTTTGTTACTGTATCATTGCCTGTGAACATATATAAGTTGTATAACCCCAGAGGACAAATTAGAATGTAAAAACAAATACAAAACCATGTAAGATGAATAAAAGGTAAGTAATACTAGTTTCATAATTCCACGCTTCCTTCATGTTATGACGGTGGTATTAGTTACAGAATCAGTGAGATGTCCCAGCACTGGGCTGACAAAGCCAAGCACAGGAGTCTTAAGTATGGTCTGTACTACAGGGTATTTACCACTTAGTAACTTCAGTATCATACAGAATGAGATGAAACACAATGGTTCATTAACTGTTTTGATCCTTGTAGTTGATATGTACTAATGCACTGTTAAAAACTTTTTCCGTTTCAGAATCTCCTGTCTTTCTTGTTGCCTGGTCATACTAGACTGAGAAGCCAGATTACAGAAGTTCTTGATCTGGATTTGATAAAACAGGAGGCAGAGAATGGGGCCCTTGACATTTCTAAGCTGGTCGAATTTGTTATTGGAATGATGGGGACTCTGTGTGCTCCAGCTCGAGATGAAGAAATTAAGAAACTGAAAGATATTAATGGAATAGTTCCTCTGTTCAGGTAGTGAAATGGTGTTTATTAGTCATGTTGAGAGTTCCTTAAATAATTTTAGGTGTGGAGGGTGTTTACAGCAGAGCAAACTGCAAATCTTTAAAGGAGGGGGAAAAAAAAAAGTAATAGGGAAAGGGATGTAGTTGTGGGTGTGAAGGGTAGAGGTGCTCCAGAGGTCTTTAACAAGGACCCTCTTTGTTCTGGTGAATTGGAGTATTTGTCTGGCCTCCTGTTTGTCACTGAAGGACATTTTCTTAAATGCCAAATGCATATAACCCTGAAGATAGCAGGTGAATGGTTGGTTTGTATTGGAATTTAATACCAACAGCAGAAGGAATGGGAAGAAAAGCGAGCAGGAACATAGGAGAAAGGTATTATTGTTCTCCGACTAGTTCTTCCTTTTCACCTCCAGCTTAAGCTCTCTTTACTCCCTGCCCCGCTCCTGGTATAATATCCTTTCAGTTCTAGAGGGAGTGTACATACCACCTCTGGGAGCGTAGAGGCTTCTGCTTTGCCACCGTGTTCTCAGTTGAACAGCTCAAGGTCTCAATAGTCAGAGGAAATTTTATTAACCTTGTTGTTTTCTAATTTGATAAGCTTCCAAGAGTTCAGGATTGAC
>NW_010561262.1:52145-57980 GCF_000687285.1 Phaethon lepturus | reverse complement strand
TAGGTTGCTTTGAAATTAAGGTGTTTTTTCTTTTTTCTTTTTTTTTCTTTTTTTTTCCCCCTTGGGTCTGATTATTCACTTCCCACTGAGGTTGGCTTTATAGGCTGCCAACATAGTATACAAGCTTGGAAACCCAGACATCTTTTAATGTATTCAACATACGATATTGCATATCCTGGGAAATAGAATCTATAGAGGTAGTAAAGTTAATTCCATAGGGGCTTTTTTACAGGAGAGCAAGATTTATTTCCTACTTGGAAGAGGCACATGCATGCATGTACGTGCTTGCTCAAGCTTTTTCTCTGTCTCATGCTCTTAAATTGTTAAGCACCCTGTTAATGTTTCCCATGCATGTTTTTGCTCTTTCATTAGACAATCTGTAATAAATCTTGTAAATAGTACCTCTTAAACATCTGCAGCCTTGAATAACTTTTTCTGTTTGTTTGTTTAGAGCAATTTTCTCTGTATTAGACCTAATGAAAATGGATATGGCAAACTTCGCTGTCAGTAGTATTAGGCCAAAATTAATGCAGCAGTCTGCTGAATATGAAAGAAAGAAGTTTCAGGAGTTTCTTGAGAAACAGCCAAGTACGACTTTGTTCCTTTCTTTCTTCCCCTCTGACCTCCCAGTAAACTGCGTGTTTTTGCTTGTAGATTATGAAAAGAAATCGATTTTTTTTTTATAAGTTCTAGAATTCATATGGTGAATGACAGCTTGTGCCCCAAAACTGTGGTTTGAAAAAAAATCTGCTGGAACAAAAGTTCTGCACTTAGTACACTGGAGTTTAGTTTCATTTCAGTACAGTGTAGGGCCCAATTAGCTAGCATCATCCCACCTCTGATTTCCTGTAGCTGTGTGGTTTTAATTTTGGTTTTGATGATGTGCTTAATGCAATAAATGAAATGCATGTCAATAACTGATATCATGGGTATTAGTAATAGTAACTGATGGGATTATTTGGAAATTATTGGTGGAAAAAACTGACTTTGAAAAGGCATTTTTGTAACATTTTTTTTCCCCCCTGCTCTTCCAGGTTCTTTAGACCTTGTCACAAGGTGGTTGCAAGAAGCAGCAGATGATCTTGCAAAGCTGAGATGTAAAATGTTGCCTCCCCACTGTAGTGATGATGGTGCCACTGGTGGAGCTTCTGCCTTGTGCTCCACTGCTGTACAAAACCAGGCCTATCTGAAGCTCCTAAAGTGGGATCATGTAAACAGGCCTTTTCCAGAAGTAGGTATTTAACATAAAAATGGATTTCTATGCTTGTTGTACTTTTCTATTTCTGGGATACAACAGAAACTGCTTGGATTTGTAGCCTTGCAACAAGTACAATACTAAAACACTTATCTCTTGGTTGAGAGCTCTTGTAGCTCTTCTATTATCCAATATTACCTATCGGATAGTACCTATTGGTACTTCTTTTTCAGTATTGAAACTTACTTAGTTGGAAAAGAGGAGTTCATTCTTGTCATTTTGTTCCTGTTACTTGCCTGCTGAGGGTGTGTTGCTCTTTTCTGTGTCTTTGTCTTGCCTCCACTGCTGTGAGTAGGTAGGCATCACACCGTTGCTTCACAGCCCAGCATTCTGACTTTATTCTGTGCTGGCTTCCTCGTTCTTTACAGACAGTGCTTATGGACCAGACCCGCTTTCAGGAAATACAGCTGGAGCTGGAGCAGCTCCTCTTGACTGGGACTGTCCTTCTGGTCACGTTCAGTGCAGCAGGCTCGGCACTCGTTGATATGCCTGGATTTGCTGAGAAAATCAAAACCATTGTCAAGGTGCTACTGACAGGAATGCATCTGCCGTGAGTATTGAATAATCCTAGCCTCACGGAGGCAGGCATAGCTCCGTTTTCACCATAGTAAAGTTTAAGCCTCTCGCTGCCTGTGGACTGCAGAATGTGTAGAGGAGGTGATGAGAGCTTTTTATGAGCCCAGGCTGACAATTTTTATTCAGCTTACTTGGACAGAACTGTCTTTTGTTGCTTTGGTCTTTGTGGATATGTACCTGCTCCTTTTTTCAGAGTATGTTTTTCATAACGCCTGGTTGGCACATGAGAGTGCAAGCAGCTAACCGTGCTGACAGTTTGGGCCAGGCTGCCTTGAGAATTTGAGTGCGGTGCAGTAAGCCGCTTGCCGATCTAGAATGATTGCTCTGCACATTATGGGTTGATAACTGTTTTCTGCATGTTGGAGCTGTCTGTCTAGGCAGAGTGTCAGCTCTTATTTGTATGGATCGTTCAGGCTGGGAATCTTTAATGCTATCCTACCTCCTTGTTTTATATCACAATTTCTTTTTTCACAGATACATATATATTCTTTATAGTTCTGGCTTTATCTGGATTATGCTTCTTCCATTACTTTTGATAAACAAGGCAACTATAACTGGGTAGTTTATTTTTAAAAGGTGGGGGGAAGCAAATAACTACTATAGCTAAGTAATGCTCGACTCCCAATTCTCTAGCTCCTTTAACCTGCAGGAATCTTTGGCTACCGTTGGTGAAAAGGTGTGTGCTGAAGTTAACAGCTGCCTTTCCCAGCACGGGTTTACACCGTTCTCTGCTGAGAGAGAGACTGTACTTAAAGGACAAATCCAAGCAGTGGCCAATCCAGATAACACCATATGCAAGCTAATAGGTATGCTTTGACAAAAATGCTCTGTTCTCAAGTGAGCGCTCGTCCGTCTTTGTAAAACTGTTCGTGGCATGTCATGCATGGTTTCTCATTTGATCTGTTTCAGTACTTGTTTATGATGTTCAGGCTTTCTGTATTTTATGTGAGGTTACACTACTTCTAATTGACTGTCTCTCTTGAAAACAAACCAAACCCCTTGGTGCAATTTTTCCAGATTCTCGAATTCAAAAGTTTCTGGAGAATTATCTTGCCTCGAGTCATCAGAAGTCATTACCTGCTATTCCTGGAGGATTAGGCCCTATTCAAAGAGAGCTGGAAGAGATTGCTGTCAAGTATGTTCGTCTTGTCAACTACAACAAAATGGTCTTCAGCCCTTACTACGATGCAATCCTGGGCAAAATACTGACTAAGGAAGAATCCCGACTTGCAGGGAAGTCAGAAGAATCGTAAAACCAGTTTGTATGCTACCAGTATGGTATTGTCAGCTATTTTAAAAAATTGCACCAATCATTTGTCTAGGAAAACAGCTTTCCATGTAAATACTGGTTCCTTTTAGTTCACTGGTGATGATTGATGAGGAAAATACATGAGCTGCAAAAAGGGTTCTGAAGTAAATGACGAGAGAGATGCATTTTTAATGTAAGTATGCAACCTGGGGGAGATGTCTTGGTAGTTTTCTGTCTGGAATTTTTAGATTTTTTGAGCTGATGCTAGGTAGGACAAGTTTAAGAACCAAACTTTGTATTTAGATGGCTCATTTTAGGGTGTTGTACTCTAATTTCCATGAATTTAGTTTAATTAGTCCAGAGCAGATCATCAACAGTCCTTCCCAGAGGGGTGATTTGGCTTTAAAAAATTCTTTCTTTACAGATCTAAGTAGTAAGCTAAAATTCTAGGTAAGAGAAGCTAACAGGGGAAAAAACCAAGCCAAACAGCACTTTATTGTAACATTATGCTTAGTATGGTAGGCTACTAGTTTTTTCTGCATTTTACTGCATATTTAATAGCATTTTTTTGCTGTTTACCTGCAGATGTTACAAAACACATAATATATTTTTGTAGCAAATTTTCTGGTTATTGGGTAACTGTCCTCTGCTATGTACAGTACTTACAAAGGTGGCAATCTTATAGATTGCAGCTGTATTTATCTCTTGTAAAGACTTCAGAAGGGCAGAGCTAAAATGTTTTGATAAAAGTGGCATTTCTTACCTTTTCTTTTTTTTTGCTAGTAGTTTACTCCTTTTTATGTGAAATACTAATTTTAAAGTAAATCTTTGTCATTTTCAGAAGGTGGATTTAAACTGTGTGAAACTTCAGGCTGAAAATTTTACTTGTTTTTTAAAACTACAGCTGGAGATGGTTGCATATTCAATCATATCTTCAAAAATATCCAGGAAGTGCAGAGCACTATTGGAAGTATAAGTGATTTTAATGTACTGTGAGAAGTGAACAATTTGATGTAAGTTTGAATATACAGGGAATATTTTCAGTAGAAGATTTTTTTCACTTTGTAGAGGTGTTCTTGAAACTTAAAATAGTTGTAGGTCTTGAATTTAATTAGCTACGTGTTGTATAGGTGTGTTCACAAAGAGCTCAGTGATCTTACAGCCTTATTGCAATTTCAAACTCAGCTAGGAGGTAAGTAGAGTTGAAATTTCCCTCTAGTTGAGCACAAGGTTGTGTTACAGTAATCAAAACTGGCTGATTTTTATGAAAGCAAAGTTCATAGTTATAAACAGTGTCTCAAGTACTAGACTATCCAAGATAGAACGTGTTGTCATCTTTAAAAACAACCCAACAAGTTATGTAAAATAAATAAAAGGTCCCTTTTGTTGCTCACATCCAGGTTCATTTCATTAATCAATTAGTCAACCAGAATAATAGAACTTCTAGAAGGAAGCACTTGATTATGAATTAGTGTTGATGCTTCCCTTCCCCATTTTCCTTTAAATGTCAGCGTGGATATAACTGCGCTAACTCTGAGTTTGGAGGAAGATGAGGTAAGTAAGACCTTTTATTTCATATTAGCCTGTGCAACAATAAAACAAGTGTTTTTTCATTTGTTACAAACCCCTTCCCCACCAAAACCCCGTAAGAGATCACCAGCTCAGACAAGTGATTTTTCTCTGGGCTAAATGTACTCTGATAGTAAAATGGATGTCTGTCTTTGATAAGTAAGTAAAAAATGAGTAGGTTGGTTAGCCAGAAAAAAAAAGAAAGAGTTCTGAGTAGGTTTTGGGTGTGGTCCATTTCGTAGTTTGAATTGGCAAAGGATACTATAGAGGTCTTCAAGATTGCTGCATCTGCTTACTGTACTGTGTTATTAGTGCAGGATCCACCTCAAAATACAGCTTCAAACAATTCAGTAGTCTGCATAACAAAAGAGCTACCAGAAACATTAGTGCTAGAGCGCGCTAAAGAAATAACAGAGACTCTTTTCATTTTTGTTAAATGAGAGTTGCAGAAGTTATAAATTGCTGCTGTTATTTTATATTTTAGTATTGCCTACAAGCTGCCTTTAAAGGCTCCTGTGAGTTATGTGTACTACACAAATTTAGATGCTGTAGGGGATGATCTCGAGGATGTGGCAAAGAACATCATCATGGTGAAACCACATCCTTAGAAAAGTATGGGACTGCATTACCAGTAGATAAAATTGTACTTGCTTAAATCTAGGAGATGGCTGCTCCCATTCCACTTCTGGAATTCAGGGTCTGGATGTCCATGGCTGCCAGCTCCTGCTTACTCTGACATGGAAGCACGGATTGTGCTGCCACTGGTGCGTGCGTATGGCTCGCAGGGTCGATGCAGTGAGTCCCATCTCTCCTCGCAGTAGAGGCTTCATGTAGGAGAAAGCGCAGCATCTGCATCTGGCTCCAGTCTCACCTTTGGGAGTACACACAGTGGGAGCGAGTGCCCCGCGGGTGGGTTGCAACAGTAAAGGTCTAGAGAGAATGTAATAAATGCCCACAAGTGCAGATCATGTTAGTGATTTTCCTGGGTGCTTTTTTTTAATGAGAGCAGTTGACAAATAGTTTTTCTACATCCTCTTTAAAAGAAATAGGGAGATACAATTAAGCGGCAAAGCAAAAAAGAAATGCTAGGATTGGTAAGGCCAGACCCTACCTCCACGTGAACGTTGATACGGTTATACATGCGCTGTTTCACCGTTTAGCCTGGTAGATGGGAGCACTGACCTAT
>NW_010561262.1:41828-52114 GCF_000687285.1 Phaethon lepturus | reverse complement strand
GGAATGTTTTTCAGCTTGTGAGAGCATGGGAATTTCCTGTAGACCCTGGCGGTTCTTACAGTCTTAGAGTGCAATTCTGAAGAGTCCACGACAGGTTAAAATCTGAAGTGTGCATAGAAACTGCTTGGAGAGTTCGTATAGTGTTTTTGTTAGCTTGTTTGAAAATCACAGGTTAAACTATGTAGCTAATGTAGGAACGTTTAGCTTTGTACATTATTATTAAGTAAGTGGAAGACCAATGCAGTTATCCAGGAACAGGCTCTGTTAGCTAGTACTCCTGGACAATCCACATTAGAGTATGTACCCAGTTTGTCTTATGGTGCTGTCTTCTTTAAACAGTCATGGAATTAAAAGCAAAAATATACTATATCCTCTAGAAAAATGGGGAAAAAAGCTAATTCTACTCTGTATGCTCTGATCAATTTCCTGTGATGGTCTTATTAACATCGCTTTTGAAGTGGCTGAGTAATATTTAAGAAGTAACTTGTTGTGTTTGAATAAAACCAGACTGAGGCATGATGTTATGGATATCCTTTTATTTTAAAGGAATGGTTTTTTCCATTTTCAACTACAAAACAGATTCCATACATTCTGCCATAAATAAAAACGAACAATAAGGCAGGACACTACATGAACAAACTGAGAACAACTGTTTTCCAGAAAATGTGAATTAAAAATGCTTCACCAGTATAAGCCATCCAGTTTTTAAAATAAAACTGTTGAAAACCCACAAGATTTCAAGTGGTGGATGTGAATACCCTTTAAGAACAAAATGCAGTTTTGACATTTTGCACTTTTGGTTTTGAAAACTTAGAGCACATTCTAAGGTTGTTCTGGCTGTTTTCGGATAAAGAACCATATGGGAGAAGAGGCACCACAGTAACAAAACCATTTTCAAGATTTCTTTTTTGTTTGCAGCTGTCCCTTTTAAATGCTTGACTTTTAAGAAACTGATGGACTCAATGTAAGTCTTTGTGTATCACAGTAGAACTCCAAACTTGTTTCACCGGATTCTCTTTTGCTGTCGTGCTCTGTAAATGTCATGTACAGGGGGAACTACAGATCCTTTCTCCTCATCGTCATCAGAATCTTCATGTGGTCTCTTAACAGCCTTGTTGAGCATAGCATTATTTTCCACAGGTCCATTGCCTTCCACAGCTATTTCAGGTAGGCCTCCAGTAATTATTCGTACAGCTTCGTCAACAGCTTTAGAAAGAGAAAGCTTAATTTAATTTGTGAAACTAAATTCCCTGATTAGAAATAAGCATGTAAATGGGGACACTAAGATCAATACATTGTGGAGACTTCTGGAACGTGAGACATTTTCCTACCCTATTCTCCCGTAAATGTTAAGAATTAAACCTCGGCTGTCTAAAACTTGGAGCTATGGCACTCACTATTTCTAAAATAAATGCTGCTGCTTCAGCTCAAGACCTCCCTTCCTTTACACAAGTATTGAGGTCATTTGCAAGCTTAATAAGAAAAGCCTGGTGGGGAAACAGCATAGCACCAGTTCATGATTCATCAGAAAGTATGCACTGCAAGTCGGTTTCTGCTTATCAACAGAGAATGCTTCAAAAATACCATTTATAATTTAAATAGATGTTTTATTTTCACTCTAAAAGAAATTAAATCTTAGCTTGCTTTCTCTCTGCTCATTTGGTCCTTAAGCTAATTGAGGAGATTGAAAAATAGCATATTATCATCCGCCATAGTTTACGTAAAGCCTGGACTGTGGATCTGCCCTGTGCTTATATTTCAGAACTCTACCTTCTGTGCAGGAGCTCAGAAAACACTGCTTTTGAATTGTTCTCAAGCACTGCAACAACGTGCAGAGTTACGCCTACCAATGACCTCACCATACTGCAAATTTGTAATTTAATGTTACGGTTACAGTGCTGCTAGAAATAATGCCTTGCTGCTTTTAAAGGATATTCTGCAAATCTTATTTTTTTTTTTTTTTTAATGGTTACCACCAAAACATTATTAAAGTAGCAGCTGGCGATTTTCAGCATTTTGACTTTTTGTTGATCTCCCCACAGTTAAACATACAAACATCTCTGTGTAGATTCCCACCTACAAATGTAGACAATTCAACAGTATACTCTTAAATTTAATAATTACACATCTGTAAATGAGGTCTGGCTTTTAGACAGCAATATCCATATGTAAAACGAAGTCATATGCAGCACTATCACAGACTCCGGAGCAAACAAATAACTTACTGTCTGGCAGTTTGCATCTTCTGAATATCTCCATGAGCTCATCCACTTGAACAAAGGGACCCTGATGTGTTACCAAAAAAAAAAAAAGTTTAGAGTGATACATACTGTGGTTCTGTCAAAACAGAATCACTTCTGCAACTTTTTGAAGAGTTCAGAATTCATTAAAACAAACCTGAAAACAAACAGGAGGTGGCAGGAGCTTCATGAGAACTACAGCTGCTGGTGGAACAGGAAATACACCACCTGGGACGGGATGTAAACCTGGAGCTGTGGAAAGAAACACTGTATGACGCCAGTGCAAGACAGCTGGAATTCAACTGCTTTTGCAGCATTATTATTTAATGCAAATAATTACTACCCTGTCACTTTTGCCTCTACTAATTACATATTGTTTAGTTAGTGATCTGAGGTCTATGAGCAGTGTGTGTAACAGCTTATTACCATCTACCAGACCCCAAACTACTTGTACTTGTTTCCATGTGACCTTAGTATTAAGTAAAATGTATACACCTTTAGCAAGCCAATTAAATAACAGCCTAAAATTTAAGTACATGTTTAGATGACTGAAGACTAGGAAAGTCTCTGTGATTAGGTTTGCTAAACACAGAGGTTAATAGCTTGCTGCCGGGTGCAGTATAACCACTTCCGACTGAAGATCTGACTTACGTGCTAAGTGTCTTGGCTGAAATGGAATCATTTGTTGAGTGTCCGGTTTTGGATATTCAGGTTTTCTGTCTACTTCATCTTTGAGAACAGGCACGATGGAAGGCGCAACCACAGGGTCTGGAATTATGGCTGCCAGCTTGGCACGGGAGACATCCTGTGAGAGCCAGTTAGAGAGCACTGAACTTGGCAGGAGCACATTGCTTGCTTAAATTACAGAACAGAACATCTCTCTAGACCAGTCGCTTATTCTCACTTTGTCACCATTATAATTTCAGATGTCCTCTTAGAAGACCATCTGGGCAAAACTTGCATGTTTTCATCAAACATTTTAGTCCTACAGTGTCCCAGCTGGGAGTGGAAACACTTGCTTTTGTTACCGAATGGGACTGTATTTGTCATTTTTGAGTGGCTCCTGTTTTCAGGTTAAAAAGATTTAGATGAACAGGTGCAGACCACTAGGCCTTCACAACTATCATTTCTCCCTCATTTCATTCCCTAGATTGCTTTAGCTGGAGAAGAAAGCAAGCATAAGGCAGTCAGCAGGCATGCAAAGCATCAGTTCAAATAGGATTATACTTTGGCATGTTACAAGCCACAGAAATGAGGCTGAATCATCTTTGGTACACGCTACCTGGCGTGCATTTATCAAGACATGCTCTCTTGTGAGCGCACCTGTAACTTCAAAATAACTTTGTCCCGATTGCGATAAAAGCATCCAGTGGCTCAATGTGACTCTCATTTCTGCCTATCAGATTATTTTACAACTGTGTGAAGACCAACAATTCAGCTGTTTTGCCAACTTTGATGAGTTCTATCCTTTTTAAAGATTACTTTTCTGTGTAAGAAATAAACGGCAGCCGAGGCACTGTTTTGAGACATGAATTGAAGGCTGTCTTCCCATTCATGCAAATGGGAAACAGCAGTTCTTCCAACAACAGAGCTGTTTCTGCTTCTCTGGCAGCCAATTTTACATCATGCTTAAAAAGCCCAAACAACTCAACATTTTATCTGTTATAATGGCTTTCCAAAGTGTTATGGCCTTCCACATGACTAAAGTAGTAGTTAAAATACATGTGGTCAGACATGAGATGGGAGACCCCAGATACAGGTGTCTGGCCTAGACTTTAAATTCAGAATAGCAGCACTGAAGCACTTTAGCCGTAATAAACAACTGAAAAAAAGCAGGCAGCCACTGATGTCCATAGATAATTCTCCCCAGCCATTTGCAGCAATCATTGGGACTGCAGTGTGTTTGTGTTGATACGGCTCTCAGTGAAGTGAGCGGAGTTTTGCCAGCTGGAGCGGAAGGGCAGCCAGTGCTGTTTCATACAGATGTCTTGATTCTACGAACTTCCAAAGAATTTTGGTTTTTGAAGGAGCTCAGGTTTAAGTCTGAAGTGGAGGCCTGTAGCCGAGTGGTGATGGCATTCGCACATCGACCTTTCCATGGGAAGATGAGAGGTAAATATGAATTCATGAAGTTGCATCTGTCAGTCGCATTCCTTGCTCCTTTCTGCCCTCAGCCTGCAGTGCCTGGCACTTTGCTGCCCAACAAGACAACAAGGAGGAGGCATACCAGGCCTGTTCTACCTGCTTTTCTATCAAGGGAAAAAAGTGCAAGGCAAATCCTAACCAAGGAATTGCTTAAGTTTGCTAGGACTGAAAAGAGTAACAGTAAAATTAAGTGTTCTTATCCACTTACCTTATAACCAAGGGCCTTCAGTTCACTAGCAGAGCAAGGGTACAAATCCATGAACTTATACCTGTCTACCAGCAGAGCTGTTTCTTTACCCTCATATTCTTCCTTGAATGCCGTAAACCTCCGTTTTTCAACTTTCAGTATACTAGCTAGATCACCAATGTTACTTTCAAAAGCTAAAAACCGAGCCCAGATTTCCCTGCAAAAGAACAGATAAATAGACAGGTGCTGAAGGAGAAAGCATTACTGATCACGACCCAATTAAAAAACACAGGAGAGGAGAGATTCAAAGCAGGTAATCTGGGAACACACATCCATTCCTATTATTTACTTTAGAGGCATCTGTAACATGCATTACCTTCCCAGAGCCTTATATATTTCTGTAAAAGCTTCCAATCTAGTGGATCGTAAAGGACTTTGTTATGGAAAGGAAAGGATTACTGGTGTAAATGACTTCAGCGTTTGAGGTAAGATTTTATCATCAATGTAAGATGCACAAATAGGCTTTACTCATCCCGTTATACAAAATTTCACTCTGGTCCTGATATGTGAAGGACTTTTCAACATGGATTATGATTTAGTTCATCTGCATAGACTAGCATATTCTAGCAGGCAAGAGCAATACCCTATAACACAATAGGCAGCACATCAGAATTTTACATATCCCAAAGTACATATAGTTACTTCCTACTTCTCTGTGGAAAATCTCATATATAACTTCAGCAACATTTGACTTCAACTTTCATTTTAGCTTTGGAGTTCACCTTTAAAGAAGATGATTCAGCTTTCAAATTCTTGGTTTTTCTCACTTTTAGAATGGACATAAAAATATTTCTCACAGAAGATCAGAATTAAAGCGCAGAATGAATGCGCACAGCAGTGTGGTGTTTGATTTCTTAGTTTTGATGTCTATGTCTACCAGATTAGTAATGGTGAACACTTGGACTGCAAAGAGTTCGGGAAGCATTTTTTCAGATAAATAAATGTAAAAAGTAGTAATGAAAATGTGGCAGTGAGTTAATCCTAGTCTTTTCTGGTTGGGAATTTTCAATTTTTCAGCTTGGCTGGGAGTTTTTCGGCATTCTCAATAAATTCCTGACTCCCGTTCTCTATCATAATGCCCCTGAAAGATGTTCTCAGCTCCCTCTCCCCATCTATCTGAAGCATCTGTTTGGTGAGCGACACATGTCATCAGCCATGCCACCTGCTCAGACCACTGAATCCTTCCCGCGCGGGAGGGTTTTGCACTCTATCCTCAACAATCCTGCGTCAGTGAGCTTTTAAAGTCAATAAATTAATGAATTTCACTGCAAGTGGGATAGGGACTTCCATGAATCTGTCACAGTTGCTGCTATTTTAGACAGCAGTGAAGAGGAAGGAAGGAACATCTGCACCTAATTTTGTCCTGCTGTTCATTTTTCTAATTTCTTTGGGATGTTTGTGAGTTGAAAGGGGTTATGTATCTTTTTTAGTGTAGCAAAACTGCTTTTGCAGACGTACCCAGATTTCTCAGGTGGAAGGCTCCCTGAAGTTAAAACACGTTCAAACAAAACTCTTGTATTATTGTCCTCTTTAAATAAAAACAGAAAGAAAAAAGAAAAATCACACTGAGTAAAATATATTAAAGACAATTTAAAATCATGTCCATTCAAAGAAATGTGTACATTGAATTAAATAATAAGGCTGACATTCTGATTTGAATTTCAGTAAGTAGAAAAAAAAAATCTGAACACCTACATAAAACTTTACCATTGTTAAATTCTGCTGTGAATTTGTTAGTTGAAAGTCTAGTTTTGTTGATAGCAACAAATCGATCCTAATACAGGTTCTTTTATAACACAGCTATTGGTTGGCATCTCTTCAGGATCTCTTGATTTTTCCATTTTCTTTAATTATCACAATGGCATATCTCGGTAATTTTACATTTGGCCTTTCAATTCATTACTTCCCTTTTAAATTAGGGCAGCATTAATATAGTTGTATATTCCTCAGAAGTCCTCCCAGAATTATTAGAGCTGGTTCCCAAGGAGCAGCCAGCCTTCGTACGTTGCCAGCTGGGGGAATGGAGCAGTTGGTGGCTTTGTTCTTAAAACTGCTGGTCTTTCTCGCTGGGTATTTGACCATATCTTTCATTTACAGGACCTCAGTGATCAATTTTCTTTTTTTTTCAGTAAAGTCTGCTGGGTTGCTAAGACACAGCAATACACTGGCAAGTTTTAAGATAATTTTTTTCTGATGGCAATCTATGGAAAGGCTTTGCAAATGTTCATGTAGGCCTAAAATAATTTCTCACAAAATTAAATATACTTTGACTTGAAAAAAATCTCTGTTTACAGCTCACAGGAGGAAAAACAGCTCTAAATCCGTTCAAACTTTCAGAGTCTGGGGAAGGAAAAAAAGAAGGCACTGTAGTCTGACAGGAGAGATTCACGTGCCTGGTGCCTACAGAACGCACTGGGAGGTTCAGAAGATCCAGCAGCACAGCTACCCGCAGCCGCTGCTCGCACCAGCGGCATGGAGGCTGGCTCACGAAATTGAGCTAGAAATTCGTAATAAAACCCAGATTCTGTTACACCTCTGTGTTGTTACACTACAAATACTGAGCTAGAGTATTGAATACTTGAAGAAATATCTGAAGAAATCTGAAAATCTTAATGGGTACCTGTCAGACAGGACTGGGAGAGGAAGAGCCTGCGATGAACCGATCTTCTCCCTCTGCCCTAATTCCCTGTGAAGCGTGGACCAGGACAGTTCCACGCAAAGCTCCCTGTCAGCCCCTGGTCCCCACAGCAGCTTGGGCTTCTTCTGACATCGCTATCAACTCCTGCCCCAGGGAATCCCCCCCAGAGACCTCCCGCCAGCAGCACCACCTCCTGCCCGGGGCTCCCCAGCCCCCTGTGCCCCCAGCGCGGGCACAGGCAGGGAGCTGCGCGCCTCGCCCCAGCCCTGCTCTAACCCACCGCTCCTCTCGGGCTGATTTCAACCTCCTGTAGATCTTTTTCCTGGGGGTTTAGATTCCTCAGTGTGCTCCCCACTGCTCACAGCAGATGCAGTAAAACCGCTGCAATGCAAGTGAGTTGCAATTTGGAAAGTTCACTCCCCTCTATTCAGTGGAATCAAGATCTAACATCAGTGCGCTCCTGGAACTTCGGTAAGGACAAAACAGCAGGGGTTTTTCCAAATAAATTGCTGAGTTTTATGAAGAGGTTTCATTGCTTTTCAAGAAGAATTAAAACTAAAACACAAAGAACTTGGCTTCTCACAGAGAAGGCACATTAATGCTTCATTAGACTTCTCAAATTTTAAAGCTTACCGTTAAGGTGAGAAAGGTAGTCGATATATGCCAGTACATATTCTGGAATGTCCCCGTATTTTTTCAGCCCGAGCTCAAAAATCTTAAAGGCCACAGACTTATCCTGCAAGCATTAAAAAAAAAACAAAAACGTTGCTCATTTCAGTGAGCTATGCACCCTCCTGACACTTTAATATCAAGCTAAGCATACGTGATTACCTTACTACAATAATACTCCATTAAAGCTGCTGTAACATAGACGTGATGGCGGGTCCGGGCATCCTCTCTTGCCTTCTTAAATATCATTCTTCCAGATTTTATGCCTTCTGCTCGCCTTGCAAATTTCATGTATTGGATATAAACCTAAGGTACATATTAATATTTATATAGTGTCAGTGCTAACAAAGAATACTAGGATATAATGAAGTTTTTTACTATACCTGAAATAACCTTTACTCACAAAATACAGCTAATAAGTCATAATAGAAACAAGACTGTGTTGTGCCTCTATGTTGTTTTGCTATGAATACTAGGGGAAAGCTTTTTATATACTTCTTTTCAAAAAATGGAATATAACTATGACTGATCCCCCAAAATGACAATAGTTAAGACACAGATTTTTCAAGGAAGGGGAGGTAAGTAGGTGAATATAATTTACATAAGCTGGTGCCTTCAGAGAACAAGAGGCTTCTTGTAAAAATGGTAACTCTCCAATGAAGTTAAGACATCCATAAGGCTAAAGAACAGCCAAAAGGCCTGATGAGGCATTTTACTGTACATTATACAGTCCAAGATACAAATCATCCTGTCTGCAAATACTTATACCCGATCAAGGAAATAACAAATGTGCTATTTAATTCCCTGGCCAATTTGTGATTTGCATTTCTTTGGGATTTAACTTTCCTCCACTCTGAATTAGATCACAAAAACCAGCATTCCTCAAATAGGAGGAGCTGGTATGTGGTTTCTCAGAAAACGTGTATTTGGGAAGCATTATGATCTGTGTTTAACGAAGAGAACATGTCAGTACCTTCCTTCTGACCCTGACCCGTTGTTTCATTTTAGACCTCAGACCTTCTTTTTCCTTCTCATGCTCAGTTGTGGCTATTGATAAACTAAGGAACTTTCTGAGGGCAGGTTACTTTCTCACACCATTTCTCCGGGACCAGCACAGCTGGCACTACAGACAATGTTGTTTACTATATAACTTAAGCAGATGCACAGCAATGCTCTTTGATACTTGCATGGTGCATTACAAATTTATTTGCAAACTACATGTACACAGTACGGTGTAATTCTACGTAGGGAGAACAAGGGGCAAAGGCAACGTGCTTTTAATCAGTTAAGGGGAGGTAAAATGAAATTTCAGTTGAGCCAATAAAACATACACCAATTCTTAAGAGCTGCGTCATGAAATCTTTAGTATCTTACATCTTCATTGCTTGTTTTAAGAGATTCTCCAAATGAGACAGAGGAAAAAAGGTGCACATGACTTAGTGTAGCTAAGGGGATTAAAGGCTATAATTACCAGCCTTGCTGAAATTTTAATCTAGTTCTGTCATCTCAGTACTGCCCCTGCTCAATCATCCTAGTGACCCAATGAACTCCTGTAAGTACTTCCCCATTCTTTGAACGCACTCAGGTGACTATCCGTGCAAATGTAGAAAAACTCAATACTAGGGATCATCTTACCAGAGTGGGATCAATGTCTTCAATAGCCAGGAGTCGGTTATATATGCTGTGTACTTTCTCATACTTCATTCGACTCTAAGTAAATAAAAAGGAAATACAGACTGCTTAGTAATGCCACTACAAATCACCTGTGAGAATGCAAAAATCAACCTGAGGGAAAAACTAACATTTTTCTGTTTCCTTTTTTCCCAGCTGAACACTATGTATGTCAGAGCCTTTACTCAGATGCATTTTTTGTCTTGTGCAGTCATTTCTTCCCACATTAATTTCTCACTAGTGCTTAGGTACATGCTTTTCAAGAATCTCTGAAGTCTTTTTGTAATTTAGTAATACTGCAGCAGAACTGCCATTGTAGGTGTTTGGGATAAGATGACTGCTCCCTTTACATCCTCCTAAAAGTAACATGTGGACAGCTAGGAAAACCTTCACCTTCTTCACTCGCCAACCTACGCGTTTCAAATAACCCACTCTGTTCCCGGGCAGCTGCAGCCCTCCAAGTTGTATTGTGCGACCTTAAAAAGATTAAATCACCAGTGCGCTTAGGATACGAGAGGCTGCACTGAAAACGAAGGAAGGCTTTTTCTTTTAAGGGAAAAAGGGTGGGGTTTTTTTTTGCTGTTGTCCTCAGGATCTTCCTGTAAAGACTCTTCCATGTTATGGTAAGTGGGCAAAATACATCCTGCAGAGGATTCCATAGTCCTCAGCTGATCAG
>NW_010561262.1:0-41797 GCF_000687285.1 Phaethon lepturus | reverse complement strand
CCTTTAGTCCTGCTGGTTCATGTGCAAGACCAATCGCTGTCGGGGCATTACGCATTACGGAGGCTGTGCAATATGGTCGTAGCATTACGCATTACGGAGGCTGTGCAATATGGTCGTAGCCTGGGTAAAGAGATTTCCCAAGAAAGCTGCAGTACAGGGTGCATCTTCCCTCACAGCCACACAAATACAAACACTAAACCCCCGAGAATAGGATAGGAAAGGTGTTCTTCATCCTCGTTTTAAAAGTCAAGAAGCGGATGCTCCAGTAAATGTAAATCTATCAGCCTGTCACTTTCATAGTAATTTGAAAAATACCGTAGTCAATATTTCTGTGGAAAGACAGTAGATTTTCAAAAATTTTCTAACTCACATTATGGGCTTTTCCCCTCCATTTTGTCAGTTCAGTCTCAGAAACACTGAATGAGGTTAAGGCTGGAAGAATCAGTGAATTAATTCTATAGAATTCTGTGTATTCAGTATGTTCAAATAAATGACATTATTGATGAGAGATGTCTTTGGGTTTTGATGTCAGTACATCACTATTTTTGCTCACCTCTTCATAATCTGCATATGCAAAATAAAGAAGCATATTCTTCTTTAATAAAGTGCTGATCGCTCTTTCATAAATATTAGCAGCCTCATCACTGAAAAGTTTAGCATTGTTCATGTCCTGTTATAAAATAAGTATAATATAATTGTTCAGCATCTGTGACAATGAAGGCCAATCTATGGAATATCTTCTGTGTGTGAAAAGTCCCAGTGAACTTCCATGCAGTGCTCCAATAAAGAGACAATCATCTCCCCAGTACTTAGGCAATCACAAAATCAGGCCAAACCCCTCCCCGACCTAAAACTGGCCAACACTGAAATAGTTTTTCATAATTCTTATCTCAAATACAAATATTTTTATTTCTTAAAAGAGTCCCAATTTTAAAATTCTGAACATGACACAACTTATGGTGCTAAATATTTTTCACACCCCCCTCCTTGGTTCTAAGTATTTGAGGAAAAACAAACAGTACACCACGTCAAATGAAATAAGAAAGAAAACCAACGGCAATCTGCTTACCCCTTTTTCAGCTAGCAGTTTACTAGATTGCTCGAGGTACTGTGCGGCTTCATACCAGATATCTGGGTGATGTCCCAGTACCAAAAGGCATTGCTCATAGGCAAACATAACTAGGGGGGGAAATGTAAGAAATACTCCTTGTATATTATTGCAGAAATGGAAGTATGAAATACAAAAAACAGCAAATAAATCAGAGAATACTAACACTAATTGGCTTTGAATACAATAATCACAACTGCAGTTCTTTTGTATTGCCGGGAACCTTATGAATCATAACCAGCAGCTAAAACCCAACTCCTCCATAGAGGAAGCAGCAGAATTCATTCAAGAACATCAGCCATAGCACCAGGCTGTGGTCCACCGTTTCCTGACCTGCAGTGAAAGTTCAGTGGTGCACGACTATAGCACCGTCCCTCCAAACCCGGGTATTACTTTCAGCTTGGCTTGAGCAAAAACTAAATAGCAGTTTAGAAAAACCACCCTCACCAGTCACAAAACTTGATCAACTTCTGCTCCAGCATGATCCCTGAACACTAAATCACATCGTTACTTGTGTTGGAGATCATTAATGGAGCTGAAAAATGCTATTCTACATGTCCTAGCGCAATATCTAATTACCTCTTTTTGTTATGAGAGTTTGATCTTCTGTACGTAGAGGATTGCTCTTTTCCCACTGGATGTATTTCTTCCACATGTCTACCTGCTGAGCCTCTTGGGGGGTATTTTGGGGGGGGACAGAGGGAGCATTGCGGTCCAGACCTTTCATCACCGTCTCATATTCCTGAAACAGAAGCAATGTTTTGAACAGCAGATTTCGACACATTAAAGACTTATTTTAGGTTATGCTTTATAAAACTGATACAAATATTTTAGCATACCAACCTTATTAGTCTAACACACACTTTCCTTTGAAAATAAGAACCAAGTTTAATGCTAGTTTGTAGAATTAAATAGAACAAAGAGAAGTCAACATAAGTTTGTACCTTTGCTACACGTCGTGCATTCATATAATCTCTACTCCTGTCTTCGATCATCTTCTTAGCTAAGTGAATATTGATGCCCTGGAGAAGGATGAAAAAAAGGAACTGGGAATGTGCAATTTCACTTCAGAAATACCGATTCTCTATGTTTCATAGAGAAAAGAGCTTGAAAGAGGATGCAAAGGTGAGCAAGATCACCTGAGTACTGATCTCAAAGTACTGCATTTCTTCTAACAAACATATGGGCAAGAACTTATTTATCAGAGAATAAACTCACTACTAAAAAAATAAACTGACCTGAAGCACCTCAGTATATTTTTAATCGCTTAGAACTTTCAAAAATACAGTGAACTTTACATAAACCTGCTGGGAGAGAAAGTGGAAAGAATGTATTTGCGATTTACATTTTTCATTTTAAATCCTGGTCAGTGCCTGGTCCGAGTCACAGCTCCCTGCCTTGCCTGCTGTTCACCAGGTGAAGACTGAGACGGCATATGAGCAATTCGGTTTTCTTGGACAAGTGACAACAGAGATTGACCTCAAAGCTCTGCCTTCTCCTCTGTTCCGAAAGTAACTGACAGCTTTTAAACGAGGTTATATTCAACACACACCCTGCCCTACACATACCTTTGTCAGCCGAGCGAGACCCGAGACCTGTCGCTGCAGAGAGCGGCACCGCTCCAGGACGGCACGCAGGCGCAGAGGGCCCTGCCGTGCTGCTGAGCAAGGGCAGCGGGGGCTTTGGGGCAGCCGGGCCCCCAGGCACAACCCACCCCTCAACACCAGCCACACAGGCCTGCTCCCGGGCTCCCAGGCATGAACGAAATCTCAAAGAACCGCTCCTATGGCGAGGTAACACCCGCCCTTTTGTTCACGCCTGTGTCAGGCTGGAGTTTGCTGGCGCAGCTTGCCAGGACTTTGGAGGAAGGTGAGCGCAGTTCCTCGGTCCTATTCCACCCGAGCTGGGTACGGCCGCCGTACAGAAGCAAGGTGCCGCCTGGACTCTCGCAGAGCGCTGTCTGGGATAGCTGTCGGGGCCAGTTAGCATACGAAACCAGCAACGCCCCGTTCAACGCAGGAGCGGGCTGAGGACGCAGCAATGCTCTCCCGGGATGCGCTCCCAGCCTGGCGAGGTGCAGCCGCGCGGCTTTGCGAGCCAAAGATTGTCACTTCTCTGTCTCACTAAGGGCGTTACCGCTTTTGACCATTTGTTCAATTAAAGATACTGGTGACCAGTATCTTTTGACCAGTTCAATTAAAGATACTGGTAAAGATACTAGGCTGATATTGCTACCCGCTGGCTACCAACTGAGCTAAAGGGAAGCTTAAGGGTATTTAATTGCAGCAAATAGCCAGTAACCCTTCCTACCGAGACCTGCACACGATCTCTGTGCTGTTGGGCTACTGATGGGGGGAATCGGTTCCCCCTCGAAGAGCCCTGCTGGTGAGGAGTGTTTCCCTCCCTGCGCCAGGACACCTGCATGCAGCAGCCCTTTCCCTCGAGGCCAGCTTAGCCAGAACAGGACGCGCCCCAGTCCGAGCAGAGCGCCGGCCCGCAGCTTCCAGCAGCTCTGAACAGGTACTGGTTTGTGTTCCAGGTGTCAGCCAGAGCTGCCGCAACTAGCAGAGGATACAGAACGAATGTAGGACAGGTTCAGCTATCGTCTTGACAGTGCCCCTACGTATTAATGAAAGTAGTAGGAACCACCAGCGACAGCCTTCATTTGCTACGTGGGAGGGGGATGTTTACAGGGAAATTGTTCTGGGGATTTGCCTACAGGGGAGAAGGCATGTTGCTGGGTATCTTCCCTGGTGATCAGCAGGCTATCTGTGGCATCCCTGAGCACCGACGGGGTGATGAGCCCTTGCAGTACTCGCTCGTGGCTGCGGATGCCAGGAGGTACTCCCACTGGCTAAGCACAGCGGCCCTATGACCTACGTCCGGTCACCAGTCCTACAACTTGCATAATTAGCAACAAGGAAAGAGAAATTGTCTCTTCGTTCCTGCTCAGTGCACAGCTGACCCGCAGTACACTGGCGCCTGCAAACCAATATGCAGGAGGGAAAAGTGACGTCCCAATATCCCCGCGTGACGGTGCTGAGCATGAGGGCATCTACCCTCAGTTCTGCGTTCTCACCTCTGCTGACGGGGATAGGTTAACAAGCCATTAGCAAACTGTGTTTACAAATACACTATAAAGGTGCAGCTGCAAATTAGCGTGCAAGGTCAACGAGCTGAGGTTACACTTGCTGAAGACAGTATTGTAGCAGACTCACCTGAATTGATGCTGTAATGGCTTCAGGTGAAGGATGGTAAGGAACACTTTGTGTACTTGAGACCATATAACTTAATACCATGAAGGAAGTACAAGCTATCACAGCTGAATGCCATTTTAGCCTGTTCAACTATAACTGAAAGGAGGGGAGTGCCTCCTTGGGGAAGGAAGCCCTCATTGCCAGCTGATCTGCTCTAGCTTCCATTAAATACATTCTTCGTCACTGATACCAGTGTTTTCTAATTCACCAGCAATTCTACTGGGCCAACTGGGAAATGGGACAGTTAAACGTATCCTATAGAAAGTCTTTAAAATAAGAAATAAAGATCATCCAGGTACCTGTACAGTTTTGCCACAGGTCTTGGTACATAACACAAGCAAAACGTGTTTATACTGCCAGTCATCTCTTTTACACAGTTATTTAGTGGATATAGTTTGGGCACCATACTTAATCATACGACTTTTTTTTTTTTTTAAATGTCACAAACAATTTTCATGTTCTTGATTACCTCTTCGTATTTGTTATAATCTCTCCAGAGCTGTTCTATGTTTATCATTGGATTCACGCAACCGCGCTGGTAAACCCTACGGACAGCTGTTATCCTCTGGTTTTCTGCATAAGATCCTACCGCTTCTCTAAATAGTGGGGAGAGAGATTAACGTCAGCTATTACAGATCATAACTGGTACGAACATCAACATTACATGAACTGAGCTTAAAAAAAATTCTTTTAAGGTACTTACACGCCCTTCAAAAAATTGATGTAATCCACCCAGATCTATGTGAGAAAAAATATTACATATAATGAAACCAGTGTTTAGTTGTACTTCTGATAAAGTAAGAAATAAAATGGTTTTTTGATTAAAAAAACATACCTGGTATGACATGATTTCCATGCCAATCTTATCCAGAGCAAAATCATATGCCTGAGCCATTTTTTCTCTGAGGAAAAAAACAAACCACAAAAACCATAGAGCAAGTCTTCAGTATTTAAAAAATTCTTTATTTAAGGAGTATTCTTTTGTGCAGCAAATTCTAAACGAACATTGAAGTATGAAAAGTATCATTTAACAGCTGAGAGTAAAAATTGGCATTTGGATACCCTTAAATTCTGCATTTAGGGTTCTGTTTATTTTTTTAAGAAAATTATTTAAATCACTGGTGGCAATCTAGCACACTAACAGTTCCTGAGACACCCCCCCTCCCCTTAAGTAAGTGGAAATCCACGTGTACTATGTGCACTGGAAGTTGAGAAGACAGAAAACAACGGCTCTCTAACATCTTCTTAGCTGACAGATGTACCCGTGGCCCCAGAATTCCCCAAACCTTGTTGTAATTCTCCAGGAACACCAAAAGGTTCCTAGGGCAATTAGGAGTAGCTCCCTTGTGTGGAAACAGGCCAAAATTTTTTAAATGATTTCTTGTCTCCCCCAAATTCAAAGTATTTTCTCCCCAAATGTAAAAAGTTCACAGATTATTTCCTTGGTCAAGTGTGAATTAAACCAGCTTTTCTCTCCCCCACTTTTCTCCCAGTTTACTGCACTCAAACATCTTTTAGTACCTTACTACCTCCTTGACCATATTAGCAGGAAAAATAGAGGAAAGTTAAATTAGATAAAAAGTTGGGGGGGGGGGGCGGCCCTGGTGCTTTAAAAAATTGTTTCAAAACAATCTCGTAAAAATACATTTTTAAAATATGCTTTTTTTCTGTTAATGCATTAGTTATCTTGCCAGTTATAATACAAAGAAATTATGGTGGGCCGGGAAAGAAACAGTTTATTGATGCTGAGAGGTACTGATATTTTTTGAAATCTCAAGCAAGAAGAAAAACCATTAAGCTCAGCCTGGAGGATTATAAACAAACAAAATGTAGTAAATGAAAAGGGATGAAGATTAATGCATCCCAAAACGATACCCTGATTTTTATGCCTTCCAAAACTTTCTCTGATTACTGAGCTATTTACTATTGCTAGTCAAATATAGTACTTCAGCTGGAATTGATGCTGAATTTTCTGGAGACTAAGCAGGGCACTAAGGGGGAGGACAGCAAAAGGTCCCCCCTGAGGAAGAACTGCGTTTCGGACTGGCTCAAGCACCTATCTCACCTGCAGGGAACGGCACCGACAGGCCAGCTACTCCCCTGCTCTTGTCCCACCTCATTATATGGATCCAGACTAAGGAAGCAATTTTACCCAGCAAGCTCAATTAACGAAACATCAAAGAAAATGTTTTCTAAATGCAGATTATATACTATCCCCCCGACACTCTCCCAGAGGATCCCCAGACAGGTTTGCCACCCAGGTTTCTCCCCACCCGCTAGTCAAAAATCAAGAAGAGATTCACGGTAAAACTAGAACAATTCAGAGCAACTCTTGTTAACTTACTTGTAACTAGGTAGCTTCCCCTTGGTTTCTCGTACATAGGAAAGGTAACATTTCCATAAATCAATGTGTAAAACCTTCATAAGGCATCGCTGAAATAACTGTTTAATACATCAAGAAGACGTGATCAGGATTCCAGATACAGAAATTAGGTTTCTACTTTTAAAGCTATACAGTACGATTTAAAATAATCTTTGTAATTATGATTGAGATTTGTAAGAAAGAAGTTAAACTACTCTTCCTTCTGACTAAAGCGTCTTCGTGCTGCGCAAGGGAACTGGAAAGAATTAAGCAGAGAAATTCCTCTGTGCACTTCATTGATTAACAGCTCGGTAGGAACAGCAAATCCAGTTTAGTGATACTTCTAATCTGTGTTTTTAAACAGTGCATTCAATGATAGTTCTTTTCAGTCTGCTTTAGCCTAATCACAAGATACTTGTTCTTGCTATAGACATATATTACATATATTGATAGGACTCACCTTTTCCACTTTGTCATAATTTTTTGCTTTTATCTATAGGGAAGCAGAAAAAAACAAATCACTTAAGAAACTATTTTAGACTAGTAGGAATATATTCTTCATACAGTACTATAGCATTCCAGTTTGTACTTTGGCTGCCTAAACTAATTATATTGTAACACCACATAATGTTGCAAAAATATAATTACACATACAAAATTAATGTACTTTGCTTAGCTTTTTCAAACTTAGCATTTTTTTATTTGTGGGTTTTTTTTTTTTGGTGTTGTTTTGGTTTGGTTTGTTTTTTTTTTTTAATTTTTCACTTCCACTAGGGACAAAATTTAGATATCAGTAGGTGAAGTGTCTTTCCTGTATTCCGGTTTGGACACCTAAACTTAGACACTTATTTTAAGGTACCCTGTTGCCACTTTGGTACCAAAGCCTCTAGATCAGGATTTAGTAAATTAAGGGCAAAATACCATGCTTACAAAACTAATAGGCTAATAAATGCATTATATTTTAATATTTATTTCTCAAAGTACACTTTGCTGTAATATGCCAATGCTGAATGAGGGAATACTCAACCACGGAGAACTTGGTTTTCGACAGGTGCCCCCAGCCCTGGTGCTCCCTTCCAGGAGGGACCAAAGCACACTCACACCATGGCACTCGTTTCATTCGGACGGCACGCACACCGCGAGGGCAGAGGGTGAAGCCTGGTCTCGAAAAGCACGAGGCAGACGAAGAGGGCAGACTGGCACCCTGCATTTATTTATTAGCTCCAGTTACGTTAACGAACTGGGCGATCGAGCAGAGACACACCCTGAAGTAACAAGGAAGATCTACAGTGCCTCTAGGAGATGCTTATCTGCGTTGAACTGAAGAGCCTTTAATGAAAAAAGGATTTGTTGTGCTGTATTGCATTTTTCTGAAGCATCAAAACTCCCTTTTAAATCTCATGGCTCGTTTATTTAGGGGATTCACAACTTTTATTTTGGTGTGAAACACATGAGCCACAGGAGCAGCCCTGACAGCCTCTCCTTTTCCCCAAGGAGCACGGCAGCTGGCAGTAAACAGCACCCTGTATCATTTTTATATCAAACTCCTTCTAAAGCACAAGAGAATTTTTAGTGGAAGCGTTAGGAAAACACTGTCTCATCTGCAGGAGGCCTAAAATAAATAGTGTGTCCCGAGCTGCACTGTGCACTGCCTTTCCTGTCCGCCGTTTCCCAAGTTTCTACACTCCTGCAAAACCCCGGCCTCCCAAGGCCCCTGAACACAGGGGTCCCATAGAGTATGCCCATTTCTCTCACTCCTGAACAAGATCAGTTAAAAATGAGAGGATTCAAACAAGCTTTATAGAAAAACTTTAATGGCGCACATAGCAGACCAGACCCTTGTGTCTGTACCGCTTTCCAATGGAGCAGCATCCTGCCCTGACCGAAATGATTTAAAAAAATCCGGGTTTGCGGGAAGTTAAGCCTAGTTACATCTTGCACACACGATTTTCACAAAGTCTTTCTTACAAACTATTCACTTCAGAGATAGCTGAGCAGAGAAATGACTGATTACAGGAACAACATTGCTCTGAAGTAACACGTAACTAGAACAAATCAGGAGGCTGCATGTCCGTGCGACGAAGAACATCAAGAAGATGTTCTTGATCATCTAACCTCCTCTGCAAGACACGCAGACCCACACACCCTCAGGTACGGGGACCTATCCTACTCCACCTTCTCACAGCTTTTTGTGAAAAGAGCACAGTCTTCCAACCTTTGAAAAGCACTTAGAATAACTGTAGGGTTGTTCAGACAGAAGTCTTTTGCGGACACAAATCAAGGAGTCTGATCCTGCCCTTTTTCTAGTTGAAAGAAAATAACTTCTATTTCAAATTCACTCCCCACCATAAAGTCCAAAAAAGAAATCTCCCATTTTTACTTCACCCTTTTTTGACGGTAAGAGTAACTTTCAGGTTTCTCAACACCTCTTAGAATAGGACAATGAATCCCCAGGAGATAGTAGATAGTGTAAATAATTTTTTCGTGAAAATTAAATAAAATTAATCCACGGCCTTGCCACTGACAAAAGGCATTACTTTGTTCATGCTATTCATGAACAAGACCAAAAATAATTTTTAAAAGCTCAGAATGAAAAGCTCTAAGCAGGCAGGGCAAAAATCAGTATGCCTTCCAGGTTTAGCCATGTAAAAAATGTTTTGCACATCTGCCTTGAGTTACTACGCCAAAGAGAATTCCTAGACGTGGCTGATAGTGCTGGGAATGCTGTCTGCCTGCTTTGCACATCTCCCTGCCCCTTGCCACCCAAAAGCACAATGACAACTATTACTCCGCATAAGTGACCCAGACTGACCGCAGTAATTGTATACGGCATCAAGTGCACAGTAATCCCACTGAATTGTTTACTAGAGCAGTTTTATTAGCGTGTGGCACCAACTGTCACCAAGCAACATCAAAAAGACGGAGCACAAGGAGTACTTGTCAATTAGACAACAATGCACCTCCAATAACCAAAGACCTTGAAAAATAAAATATTTTGCTAAGAAAAAACCCCCTATATTCTTTATTTGCATGTGTTACAACTCAAAGAACAAAATATTTTCTACATGAATTATCAGATATATGAAAAGCTGCTGTTCACATCTGGACTTCAAGTCAGTGTTGACATATTTGTTAAATCCACACAGGTCATTTGATATTGATATGTGAAAATTCAGAAATTTTGGTACCGATGAAGTTAGGAGGCTGGAGATTGGCAGGATTTGTTAAAAATAAAGGAAAAGAAAAAGCAATATTGGCCAATGCTTACTGGGTCTCTCTCACTGGAGAGTTTTTACCAAGCCCCCAGAGCCAAAGGGAAGAGCAGCTATTTCTCCTGCAGGAATTAGCATTTCTTGGCTCATCACTCCCAAGGAAACATCTCGGCAGCCCTGGCGCAAGGACACTGCAGGGATGGGCACACGCTGCCTCCAGAACCCCCCGTAACACGTTTCTGTTACATTTCTTGTTTTTCCTAGTACAGACACACGACAGGCAGGGATTAGACATGGACAGGCATTAAAGGACTGACATTAGTACTGGATTTTTGTCCTTAAAGACAAACATAACAAAGTGAACTATGGATCTTTACAACAGATTATCCTTCAATTTCTAACGCTGCCTATATTCCTATTCCAATTGCTTTAATTCAAGAGGCGGGCGTTACTCTCACAGAGGCTAACATATACGAGTGTCTCCACCATGAATCCACCACCTACAGAATGAGCTGAGGCATATTGTCATTCTAAGGTAAAACTGGTGTATATGAGTATCTCCTCTCCATCCTCGAAGACGATACAAAATCACCTAGTCTGACCAGCTATATTTGGATGCTCCTGTAGTAAAGCACATCTGACCTTGCTTTCCTCTGCCTGTGACAATGAGAAATTCCACCTGTTTTGCAGAAAGAGTAACTTTAAATTTGATGCTCCAAGAGGAAGTTTAAGTCACTACTGTATCAGCTTTGCACAAGATGAATTTATAATAAGAGGGTCAAATTTCTTCCCAGAATACACAATGTGCTTCCCAATAATGAGCTTCACAAACATTCAAGGGCAAAATTTAATCCATAAATTACACTGCACATCACCCTTTTTAATAGGCTTATTAAAACATATATATATAATTTATGATTATGCAAAGCAAGTGATTCTATTCATCTAGAGCCTTAAGACTACTTGTAGTTGTCTGGAAATGTACAACACAAACCTGAAAGGTTTGCTTGTTTTATTTTAACCTTTTCAGTGTTTCTTGGTTTTGACCAAGCTCCTAAGGAAGCAAGGTCAGCACATGGTACTTAAGGATCTGCATGGCTTTTTCTGCCATGACTCTCATTTCCTCCTTCTCAGCCTCATCGATCTCTATATCCCAATTCCCCCTCCTTTTTTAACGGTTTTTCCTTCCATGGAAAAAAAATAATTTCTCAAGCATAAAATCTAACATTCCCTTATCCACTGCCTCCAGCTCTTCCCTTGGTGAGGTAGATCCTCTTGCCCTCTCCCCTCCGCACTGTGCCTGCACTTCTCTCCAACGTTTTTTGGAACTTTTTTTGGAAGAGGGACCTGACGAGAAACCCTGTGTGCCACTGGCAGACTGCACCAGCTGACGTGGGGCAGGCTGGGAGAGGAGAAAACACCACAGCAGCACCGGCATTAACTTTCCGAGGATTTAGTTCATAGTGACTGGTATTTTTAGAACTATTTCCTAAAATCTGGTGTCATTATAAATACTACCATGTATGCAACATCTTTATTTTGTTTTTAAAACACACATATACAACATATGTTTTAGGGTACAAAATTACAAACAGAGCATACATGTATGTATTTGGAAGTATTGCTTTTGTTTATTAACTGAAGGGAGCTCACTGTTAAAGACCTATATTCATTCACACAGCTAGCTGACTAGGTATCAGGTAATTAAAAAGTTAACATTTGCAAAATAAAAATCAGACTATACAAAATTTATCATCACTAAATCCATTTGCCTTTTTTTTTCCTATCATGATTGTTAGGGTAAAATAATCAACTACCCACTGTCAAATCAGGTGGGCTGTGATTTGGGTCTCTACTGGTATTGAACTGGAGGTGTAATAAAACACATTCACATTTCTCTACCTGTTTCCAAAATATAGGCTAGGGCTGGCTGGAGAGATGTTCACACTTTATTTGCAGAATAAATACTGCTTGGACCATTGGAGTTCAAACTTCTCAGACTGCCTCAAGGAAATGCAATCTTTGAAAGGAGGAAGGGAGCGCGACATGCTAATTCATTCTTCTATCTTCAGCACATTCAGCCTTTTGCTATTTGCTGAGGCTTCCAGCCAGTGACTAATTGTGTGAGTACTTAACACAACAAACTCGTTTTCCTACGGATCAAATAACAGCAATTACCTTTGCAAATAGCAAACCACGCTTTCCTCAAATACATGAAATGCAGGTGAAATGCAGGACTGACATTGCACTCTCATGTGGTCATTAAGCCAAGGAGGCTGGATTAGAACTGCCTAGATCACTGCATGTAAAATTTAGCTTATGTATGCTGAACAAAGCACATTTTTAATTCATGCAAGATACTCCAAGGCTTAACCACTGAAATCCTTTCTTTAAAAACATTAGCATATAATTGCAGATGTAATTTCTGTAATATATAATGTTACTACAACTTGTACCAGATAAGGATTGAATGATTCGCTATTTCTGAAATCTTCATTCAGAGTTTTAATATTCCTTATGAAAATATAGCTTTATCTCAGTATTAGTAAAGAGTGCAAGGAAGAGATATAGTATACCAAGTATGGGAAAACTGATTTTCTCAAAATGTAGTAAGATGACATTCTAAGTATTTTCATTCAGTATGGTGTAATTTTTCACATGGTTATGTGTCTCAATTTCAAAGTCTGCCATACAAGGGGATTTGAAAAGTTCCTTAACACTATTCTAAATGAAATGCCTCCAACTACTATTACATGTATTATTTCTAGAGCTTCCACAATTATGGCATTACATCAAAATTTAAAAATCACATTGTTTGCACTAGATACATCATTACTTGGAAAACAGTCTCCTTACAGGATACGGTCACAGCTGCCATACAGATGGCTACAATGTAGAGACACACACACAAAAAAAAAAAATCACCATTTTGCAGTCTGCTTCCTGCTCACAACCATCTTTTAGGTTTCACAGTTTTTTCCTGATTAACAAAATAGTGGTCTATCACATAACACTATCATATATTTATATTCAGATATACTTTGAATTTGCTCACAGTATTTAATAATAAATCAACTTTTTAGTAACTAAGGCTATTGTTTAAGCTAATGCACAGGATCTGTAATTCTGCAAACCCAAGGCCCAGTTAATATCTTACATATATAAATATGACAACAGGCACTTACTGGGCAGCCAGTGAAAACGTTAACTTTCTATAGCAAAATTCTGGGCCATGTCACCATTTTCCATTAAAGACAAAAAAAACAGCAAAAGGCAGCTCTGTCTACAGGAAAAGTGATCATTAGTAAATGAAGGGCAGCATTTTTCATAAAGCAGCCAAGCTGCAGTGGGAGATTGGGACAGGACAGTGGCAGAGCTCGAGAGAGCTGCTGCATCAATAGCCAGTAACACACAAAGTTGCTCCTCACTTGCTAATTTCTTGAAAATTGTCATTACAGCCTTATGACCCCAAGCCTTTAATAGCCTCCAGGGCCAATTAACCAAAGCACATTAGGTTAATGCACTCTGCCAACCTTTCTCGTCTCAGCTGCAGCAGCCTAGAGATCTCGACATGAACATCTCCACCATTTAATTGGAGAGAGAAAAGTGAGAGAAAAGCAAGAGAAACAAGAAGGGGAAAAAAAAGGAAAGAAAAAAGAGGAAAAAGAATAAAGAAAAAAGGAAAAAAGAAAAAAGAAAAAAAAAGAAAAAAGGCACGACTGAAGACTTGAAAAGATTCTTTCCAAAACTATGAGCATAAAACTAGATTTATCTGGAAGTTTGAGAAAGGGAAGAACCCAGCTGCACCTGCCCAGGGGTGGTGAGGGAGCAGCCCAGTGCAGAAGTCTTTTCTGAAAAGAGTGCAAACGAAGAAATTGTAAAATGCTACTCTGAAGACAGAGTAAGATATGCCCCAGCTGAAACTGAGTTAAATAATTCTTAATTTAAAAAACTACATAAACAAGTAATTACCAATTTTTAAAAATATCTGGAAGTGGAAGATGTCTTTGTTTAATCTGTTAGACTAAAAACACTAGTACCTTTAATTTTCAGATGCTTCAGGGAAGAAATTAATCTAGAAGATACATGAATATAATATCCTTAGGTATCAGCAAAGTGTCTGCATTCTAGAAGTGCAGTAATACAAGGACTGAGAAGCTGGACAACCTTGCTGAACAAACTTACAGTAAACGGATTGATCTAGAAGTGAATAAAGATTAATGCATCACAGTAAAGAAACTTAATTTTGCTATTAATATAGTTTAGAATATTAAATAACTATCTACTCCACCTAATTCCTAAATATCTACTCCAGTGTAAAGAAGAACAAAGACTTCATTTAAGAAATAAGAGAGATCAGAGAGGGAGTTACTAAAAAGAGCTACTGTGCTTCAATTTAGACCTTAGTGCAATTTGAATTAATTTCCATGTCCAGACAAATCTTTAGGACTAGCATCTGCCTCTACTCCTTTGCAGAGAATGTTGGCCTCTTGGTCCTACTGTGAGGCACTTTATTCATGTTAATACTTTGAAAAGCAAGCATGAATTTCAGGCACCACTACCAAGACACTAGACAGAGGCTGTACAGAGAAATATTCCTTCGTAGCCAGCCTTAAAAAGAAGTTCTGTGATGACAAAACAGTTAAAATGATTTTTCTAGTTGGAAAAACTAGAAAAAATTCAGCACTAGAATGGTGCTGAATTGCAATCACTGATTCACTATCTCTTTTTTTTCTGATGTCACATATACTTCTCTCTTTTCTTCCCTTTGTTTCCAATCTCAATTATAAAAATACAGAAATGATTTCTCAAGCTTATTTCCCCTTTCTTCCCATCTGTTTCACTCTGCTGCTCTCTCTTCTCATTTTGCCTGTTTGTGCATTTTACTTCCTTTCCAGAACACACTTAAAAAAAGTAAATTTCAGATTTGCAGTTATATTTAAACACCAAACCCACCTCATGTTACTACTTGCACTACTATTTTCCTCCCTGATGAACTGAGTCCCATTATTGCAAATCTCTCTTGTGGATTAGTGTAATTCAAGCAAAGCTGCAGAAACAGCCCTTTTCAGGTCATGATGAAAAGCACACTCCATGCTCTTAAAAACAGACGAAAACCAACTTCAGTGATCTGCTACTTCACCACCCGATGGAGCTTTTAAAACATTTAAAAATTGCCTAGAAATTGGGGGTGAAGTAGAGAGTTGCTGCATCTCCAAGTTTTGTTTACCTGCGCGCACTGCCTCAGTGTACTGAACTGACTGTTCTTTGCTGTATGGGGTAAAGCTTACATATATATATAGCTCATATAAAGCAGCAGTACTGCTAGCTTTTCTTCCTTGTTCTATTTCCTCAAACTCTCCTGTGCAAAATAATAACATTTCCTCCACGAATGTTGTTTTAAGACAACTGTCCCCAACAGCATTTGATATTAGGCATATAATCAATAGTGATGCTTTCACCCACAATCACTTTTTATCTATCCGCTCTTTACTTAGCATAAGCAGTTCTTACATGCCAATTTAAAAAAACATAGACCATAAGACCTCTTTAATAAGCACCCTCTGTTTGTGGCCATAACATATTTAGTAGATGGCAACACGTATTTCCTGGTAGAGAAAGACGGGACAACATTATCACTAGTTACTTTTAAAAAAATTTTAATAGAAATTTTGATTCAGTCCTTCATGTTTAGTCAATTTTGCTCCCGTATTATCTTTTGCTCGATTTTTACATCTAACAGCTTCACGCTGTCATTCTGAGATACCCGTGCTTACCCACTGATTTCACCTGAACTGCACCATCCACTTCACGCTCCACATTCTAAAACGTGCCTGTAGAACAGCCTACCGACATGCAGGTCTGACGAAAAGCACCGAGACCTCCTACCGAACATCAGGAAGATGCCTTTCATACTCCTTGCTCCACACTATCCAAGAAAACAAGAACTTGACTTGGGCGTTTAGGTCTTGCCACGTACAAGCGTATTTTCTGTAACAGCGTCTAACTTACACGTATAATTGGGAAGTACGAGCTACCTACTCATTTTTCCAAACAATGGGAGACAATTTAGTGTTCCTTGCTCCTTTGGTATTTATTGTGTTTTACTGTACAACACATCTTTATCTATGGTACCCATTCTTTACTGTCTTCTCCAAATCAGGAAAATTATTACCTTTTTTTATTTAGGCAATTTGCCCATTATCAAAACCCGTATGCAGTAATTTACAAATGCTAAGCATCCTTCTGTTTTCCACTCCTTCTAGCCAGATTCAACTTCATACCTAGATTCTCAACCTGTCTGCAAATCCCATTTTAATAAAAGATCAATTTTCAACATGCCTCGTGGCTTGTAGTTTCCTCTTCAACTTCACACTCACTTTAAGCCACTGCAGAAAACATCACCCCACATTCACACTCCTGCCAACTGCCTTGCTTCCCTCCCGACTTAGGCATTTTGGTTCTTCCTACATACTTCATTTCACTTCTGATTTTCATTCCCATTTCTCAATGTCTTTTGTATTTTACAGAAGCAGTGGGAAGTTTTAAAGTGTTTTCAGATGGCTAATGTTAACAGTTTGGTTTTTTTTCTTCCTTTGCCGTTCTTAGCAAGTATACCATTTCACAACAAAGCAGTGCTTTTTGCCTAGAATTAATTTTAGATTGGTTTAACTCTCAGAGGAAAAAACTTATAGGACCCAAAAGCACATATAGTGCCCATGGATTGCAAGATAATCTGTTAACATGACAAAATGCAATGAGGTAAATCAAAGACTTGCTGTGTTATTTATTGGTCAGATCACTGAAGTTACATTAAATTAAGAGAGAAGCATAAAAGCAAGGTATTTGACCCCTCTCATAGGGCTAGAGATCCCCAATTTCTAAACTTGGATAAATTACACTAGTTGCAAACAGTTCCTAAGCAGGGGCAATGGAATTGGACATATGCACTCCTCTAATGCTTTTTTCAGCTAATTTAGTAAGAAAATAGGCGCCAGTACCTTGCGCAAGATTGCCAAACTGAGGAGCACAGATACACTGCAGTCTGCCATCACCACCAGCGAGGCACTTGACTCTGTAACCCAAGCTAAAACCTCCTTCCAATACTAAGACCTTAAAAACAAGGCAGGGATCAGACTGCTGCAACAGATTACATCTCTTAAGGGGTATGTGAGGAACCGCTGCCTTGGGGAAAAAAAAAAAAGCCAATTGTTTCATTACACAGGTCTCACACCTTAAAATGCTCTAACTTAAGACCCATCATTTAAAATTGTCGAGTTGCTTTTGACTTTTATCACAAACCGGTGTTCATTACAGTACCATACAGCTCATAAAAAAAAAAAAATTCCTCCTTTGATTCTGGTATCCTCAAAATTTCAAAGAGAGTAAGAAAACAAAATTTGTAAAAGTGTAATGATTTTTCTATGTGATTTGATGATATAGCTAGGGAAAACAAGACATTTTAGGGGGCACTGAGTTCCCCATTAGGTTTATAGTTTGATGACTTCTCACTACATTGCATACCTACAGTTTTGATATATTCTTTTCAAATATACTTGCACAGAAGTGCAAAAAAGCGTAAGTTTGATAACCATAATTGTTTCACACTCTGAATTATGAAGTTTCAGAAAATTTGTTTGTATAATAAAGTTATCTAATAACACTAAAAATTTTAGTGTGGAACGTTTTAAGAATTCTCCATTCATTCACCAAGATTGTATGTTAATAATACACCTGAACAAGCTAGAATTTCAGAGAGCTCGTAGTTTTTAAAGGCATCCTTGAATACCTATCTTAAAAAAGGAAGCATCTAGAACACAGCAAAGGTCCCTTAAAGAGTCTCCACATTGACTTAGCAAAAAGGGCTAGTAGTCCAAATGAAGAAATCTTAGGACCAAAAGGAGCTTTCACCCTTTTGAGTGGTCAAATTCATTCAGAGACCATGTATTAATTCTTTCCATATTCTAGAGTGGACCTGGTCTAATAAAGGCTCTCTCCAAACTCAAGACAGCCAAACAAGCAATTATCCTAAGACAGAACACAGGTTCCTCAGAGTAAAAAATAGTACTAGAAGATGTAATTGTATCATACAGCATAATCTTCTTACGTTTAGAATATTAGCACAAGACTAGCTTGGCCTGTCAGCAGAAGACAAATTGTTCTTAATCGCTACTGCTGGAATGTCAAGAGCTATTTTCCAATAATTTGTTGCAAAAATGGCCCAAAGAATGGTTCTCAAAAACCATTAGAGTGGTCCTAAGTCTCCAAAGGTGCCCACGGGCTCTAATGTTTGACCAGAGAAGACAGTTGGCTCATCACAGGAGAACAGGAACCCCAAATCTAAAAGTTAATGGTGGAGAATAATGCTCAGGCGCAAGTAATTCTCTGCAACTGTGTCAAAGCATCAATTTGTAGTAGACAGGATGAATACTGCGTTACAAAAGAAACCTTACTAAACCCAAACCAAGTGCACTTAAACTGCAATGCTACAAAAATAATCTTACAAGGAAGGGATGTGGGTCCTGGCTTTGCCATGGATTTCCTACAAAATCATGAAGAAACATCTATTATGTCAGTTACTTACTAAACTGGGAAAATAATCTGCCTCAGCAATGTAAGATCAATCTAATGACCGAGCTGTTTTTTTTTCTACAGCAGTGAGACATTCCAACTGAAATTCAGGGAATTAGTGTATTTTTTTAATACAGGCAGCCACCCTAATCAAAAATCCTTCATATGTCTGTCAGAAATCAAGGAAATTCTCTCCTGTTTCCTTTCCGAGACCACGTATTCTCAATCATTGCTACTGAAAAGTCTTATCTATAATGTTAAAAAGGAAAGATTGTATTTTAAAAGTTGATTACAGAATTAAACATCCAGATCTCTGTATTAATTTATCTAATTCTGTATTAATTCTGGTAAGAATTAATAGTGTCCTTCAACATATGAGTTCTACTGCAGGGTCTCCTCAATATCTAGTTACGAAGTCTGGACTGATCACAAAGAGCCTAATCCAAGACCACATGAACAATGCAAATCTTTTTGGTTAAAGACTTGATCCAAAAACATTTAAGTGAATAGACTCTGCACAACTATTCTGTTTCCAGAATACTTGAATGTGTAATTACAAACACTTGAATGAGTGTAATTACTATTTCAGCTTACCAGACTGGCTAGTACGTTAAAAAACAGATTTCTAGAACATTTAAATGCTATACTGCTTTCCCCACTTAAACACTGTACAAGTACAGTTTTTAAAGTGTCTTCCCCTTCTCTCTCTCTTTTAAACTTCAGCTTGATGCCTTCAAAGGTTAAAGCTAAGCCTGCTGGGCTTCCATCTATGGGAATAGTCCCACTATTCATAGACCAGGATAAACACAAACACATACGTATAGCTACTTTTAAATCTATATGAGTTGATATTAGTGCTTAGATAACTTGTTAAGCTACCTTACACTTGAATAATGGGCTACATAAAGATGCACTGAAGTTGGAAAATAAAAATACAGATTACAGCTTCCGATACTTTCGAAATGAAAGCTACATAGGAGACATTTCTACTGAAAGGGGAGGGGGTTAGCTCTTACACTATCTTTAATTTTACAGGTCAATTCAAAATAACTTACAACTTATGTGAGGTTGGTTTGTGGGCTGTTTTTGCTCTTTTTAAACATTCCATGCAATTAGAATTATAAAATTAAAAACCCACTTAGGTCAGCTGTACTTTTTGGAAGACAAAAGACTTGTAAAGACAGTTGTCTTTACCAGTTCATTATGTTGTTCCTATTTGAAATTCCTTGTGTTGGATTATCAGAGAGAAGAGCTTCTCTGACTTCAGATTTCAATGAGTGTCATGTGCTAAGACTCATTTCACATGCAGCTAGGTAGGTGCATGTACAGTTTATTTCACGTCTTATGAGAAAGATGAAATGCAAAAGCCCCTCATAAAAGCAGTAAAAGCAGTACATAAACTCACAGCCCATGTAGTCTAGCAAAAGAGAGAGATGGAATACAACTGACACCCCAGTTTCCTCCCACTTCTCCCCATCTCAGTATATAGAGAAGACATAGCAGAAGTTAGGGTCAAGTATTTAAGCTAAAGACTGATTTTGGAGTAATGAAAGGACACTGGCACAGGTAAACCCCTAGACTTGCCAAAGAAAGGTTAGCCTTGGCCCATAAGCTAGAAAGAAAACCCTGCTTACTGACCAGAAATGGAATTGCTACTTTTATGTACACCTGTACAGAACAAATAGACACAGCTGGTAGTCCTGAGAACAGTCTGAATAATTAATTTCTTTTCAGTAAAGCACTATTTGATACCAATCATCCTACTACTTTGTTGCTTTTCACTGTGAAAAATGAGTTTGCTTCTATACCCTGACATCAAGAAGTGGTGTCCATGCAGAATTAGACATATTCTGGGAAACTGCTGTTTGAGACAGCAGAGATCCAGTTTGATACTTCTTCCCCCTACCCCTCAAACCAAGCATTCTGTGGCTTTTCTGCTATAACTGATGATTCAGAAAACCTGAGTAAAGTGTTCTAAAACTTTCTGTAAAAAAGAGCCTCTTCAGTAGACAGACAGCAGGTAATTATTTGATTCAGACTCTGAGGACTTTAACTGCTAGGATATATGCATTGTTACATAGACAAAGACTGCACAGAAAAATACAAAATACTTTCAGATAGCATTTGCATTAAAGAATGTTGCAAAATGCCCATCAGCTTCAAGCACTGCATTAAAAAAATAGCATATAGGCTCTCAGCTGATTTCTTGCATCTCATTTGCCCAGAAGCACACAAGTGACCTCAGAAATACTAAAAGTTCTCTTATTATAGTTGGCTGCTTTAAGCTAGGATGCCAAGAGCCGTACTTGGTTTGATGTAAAGACACCAAGTACACAACAATACCAAACCACTATCTTAAAAGCGACATGTAACTAACACTGTAGCTTTACTGATAATCTCTCTCACTGGCAGAAAGTATTTAAGTACAAAATAGAGAACTGCTACTGCAACATAATGTAAACTACCTAAATTGAGAAGATGCAGCTCACAGCAAGGCAGACAAGGTTCTCAAGAAAAGGTGTGAATTTCCCCACAAACTTTAGCCTAGCGCTGGAAGACAACCGTGCTTGACTCGTTTTTGGTGTACATTAAGTTATCATGACGACACAGTGTGCATAGAAGTCGAGTCTGAAGATTTCGCAACATGGTGAAGCATCACTACAAAACCCCCATGATTCACTGAATCAGCCAGCACTTGAGGAGAGAACTGACCTCACATACAGATCCTAGCAGAAAACTCTGCTCACACAGGTGAAGAATGTAGTCTAGACAGTTTTTAGCAACTCTGCCAGCCTGGGAGAAAGGCAAAACACAGATAACACTACCAAGTTCAAGTAGTTAGTACAACTAGTTGGTCAACATTTATATGTGTTGGAGGCACAGAAGCAAACTCTAAGAGCAATGAAAAATATTTGACTATGAACCTTTTGCAGAAATGACAGACTGCTGTAAGTCTGTCATGCAGGCTAATGATAACATCTCATCAGTTAAGTGTCCTCATTTGATTCAGACCAACATCCAACAGGAATTATCAAACTTACATTATTTAGAAACAGCTGTACTTTTCTCACTAGTAAATTTAAAAAAACACATAGATTGACCTTATTTTTAGAATTCCTGCAAATAGGAAACAAAAAGAAAAACACAAAACTTTTATGTGGGTAAAACTTGAATTTTAGGAACATCAGTAAAATGACAAATAAACATGTAACATCTAACTTTGTGCCTTTTTTTTGTAAATACGTGAGATTTCTTATACAATAGTCCTTTTTTTAACAGCTAAGACCAGTGGTAAGAACAGTAGAAACTTTGTGACAGTATGAAGAGAAACTTACCTCCAACTGCTTAGTGCCAGAAAAATATTTCTGCTGAATTTAAGTTTGTCAGCTAATTTTAAAATTATATAGTACTTCCCTTTTAATACTCATTTACACAAACAAAAGACCACATAGGATATGATTTTTCAGTATCAATCTTAAACTGAATTTAAAAAAAAAAAAAGCCTGAATTACATTTAGTCACGTCTTATGTGGAGAATAAAGTTTGATTCTCTAACAGTAAATTGTACAGTCAGTTTCCTGCTCAGGCTAATCAGCACTGAGATTTTATCAAGGGCAAATACCATGGCATATTCTGAGGTTTTAAACAACTACTTACACTGCCTATCCTGCTCAAGTACTTCTATGCACGATTTCAGTTGACAAATATATTCATAACATTTCCCTGAGGAACACTAGCTAGTGGGCAACAATAATGGGCAAGTAACATATACTTACCAGGGCAGCAATTCCTTTTTTTAAGGGGTAGGGTAGGCCTGGGGACACTGCTCTATGTTAAATATTTTAGCTTGCATCCACAGCATTTTTTCAGGTTACTTGCAACCACAGAGCCATGCATTGGGGACTATTTTAGAGTGCATTTTTATCAAGAAAACTAAGTAGCTATTAGGGGTGTCGGGGCACCTATTCATCCTTTTTAAGATTCATCCTAGTCTGTTTAAGACCAGTCCATTTGAAACTTCACATTCTTCATTACAAATGAACTGTAGTTTCTTTCAAATACTTTTTATATAATGATCAGTCATCATCACCATGGAGTAAGCATTTCTAGCACAATTTTACAATTAGACAGAATTTACAATTCCCAAAGCCAAAGTCAGTCAGTTCTTGAATGATGAAATCCCCCTAGTGAAATTAAAACCGCTAGACTAAGGCTCATGGTGTAAGCCTTGACATTCTGGTTTAGGACGAAGAAAATGTTTCGTCATATATGAACTTGTCAGCATTGTCAGGTTATGCAGGTACTTTCAAAGCATTCTGCTTGCACTAAAACTAGTAATTACTGCAACATCTATGGAAAATCTGGGGAGCGGGGTCAACTGACATAGCCAAGGGACAGTTGCAAGCTAAACTTCCACCAGCAAGATGCATTACAAAAGCAATTTTCTGTAAACTTACTGCCACTTATCTTCAACATATATTAATTGCATATTAGTAAAAGTGTATAGCATCTCTAAGTAGATGAAAGCCTACATGTATTAAATTACCGTCATTCTATTCTCCACAATAGTAACATCAATGAGAGGGCTTTTTACACCTCAAGCTCCTACAAGATATGATATAATCACAATTTTATCTTCTAAATATCTGTGATACAGTACAAAAAAGTAAACTGTAGTGACTAACTAAACCAAATTTCAGGGAAAGTTTAAATGAAACTCAATTCAGATCTGTTCCTACAACATACTGCATATCATAGGCTGCTAAATGTGTTTAGGTGCTTTACAAATGTAACACCATTACAGTCTCACTAGCAGCCATGCAGTTGCATAAGGACAATTAAGAGATGTTAAAAGCACCAGATTTCTTCTGCAACAGTTAGGATGTAAAAGGTTTGTCAAGGGATTAGCTTTGGATTTATTTAAAAAAAAAAAATCAGGAAAGTTACAGAAAAGTGGAAAAAAGTTACAAATACTGTTTCGTTACTCAGGAATCCCTCCCCACTCCTCCTGCTTTATGCCCCATGAAAAATAGTAAGTAGAATCATGCTGCTACATGTCTGAACCATCCAAAGACAGCTTCTTGATAGTGACTCCTGGGACCTCCTTGTCATTTGAAAGATGAATTTCAAGGGCACATTAAAAGATACGGCCCACAAGAATACCTGATAGACTACCCAATTCTTACAACAAACACACTCCTAATTCTGCCCATGAAAACATACCAAAATAATCTTTTGATGGACAGGGAGGAATGGAGAGAAGGCAGACTGATACTGGGTTCAAAACAAAAGTAAACCAGGAAATCTAGCTCTATTTTCCCCATCGTTTACACACTGCATCAAGTCATGTTTCTGCACTCAGACTGAAGCTGTATATAATATAAAAATTCTGTTCATTGTTACTCTAAATATATTCCCCTTCAAGTTATTTTTGTAAGTTATGAGTACCTACAAACTTTTCAGTCATCTAATATCTGTAGACAATTTGCACTGACAATTTATGCTCATAGACTTCTATTTAGTATGATTTTAAAAGAACATTAATTATGCTGTGTGACCTTATTACATAAAAACATATATACACACAAATGAACATGTATACATAAACATAGTTTGAGAGATTCCTGAGGAATCCACAGGTGTGGAACCTACTATTTAACCATAAAAACTAAAACAATCAAAATTTTTGCCAGTGAATTTTAAATAGTGCATTTGATTGTTGTTTTACCTTCCTTTCTAACTTTGGAAATACTAAGTATGCTCTTTAAAAATTTCTGATCCATCACTTGCTTAAGTAATAGATAGATACATGTGTGTATACACTGGGGACAAGCCCTTAATAAAAGCTGCAGGGATACAGAATTTGACAGAAGTCAAATACAACATTCATTTCCTACCCTTCATATAGCCTGAAAGCAGATTTGAGATGAATGGTATCAGTATGAAAACAGGACAAGTCACTTCAGTTCAAATTCCGATTTGAAACTACTTTGCAAATACGCTAAACCAGCTCCTAAATTAAGAGAGAACTTAACTGGAAGTTGTACAAGCACCTCTACAAACATAAAATGCCACCAACTATAGCCAACATTTTATTTCTCCAAGCAGGAGAAATAAACAGGAAATGTAGGAAGAAGTCGGGGTGGGGGAGAAGACCCTTGGAAATTTTTATTATTTGACAAGACATCTTCCCCTTTCCTAAGCAAAATGAAACAGACACAGCTGCAACTGAGTTGCCTTTTTTCCTATGTGGACACACTATGAACATTCAAAACATACTTAGTTACAGGTATAAATGTAGTTCCACTGAGCACAATGAAGTTAGCTCACATGCTAACTTTCACCATGTCCATTTTATATGCAGGACAGCACATACATAACTACATACCTTCCACCTCATTTTTGTAAATCTAACCCATTTTAATCTCGAGTAGGTAGTTCATTTTTATTTTGTTTAAACAGCAACAATGGTGTTTGAAAAATCTGTACTTCCAGGACAGATGGTATGGGAAGGAAGTTGATGGCTTTGCTGCAGTCTGGACATGGAAAATACCAAATCAAACAACTAGGCATCACTTTGCAAGTTACCTTTCTAGTCCAAATGCACGACTTGCAAAGTATTTTTAAAAATGTATTTGATATTCATTCTCACATAAACCAACATGGAAGTACCAGACTGTTTACACCAAGAGTTTGTTCTGTTATGGTCATGGGTTAACATTTCAAAGAGTGTACAGTCATTTCTCTTTCCAGTTTCTCACAGTGGTTATTTTTTATTCTGTATTTCATGCACTAATGCAAACCAGGGAAAACTGCTGAGTGTAAGCTGCTCTCATTAGAAAGTCTAAGTCTTATACAGTCATATTACAAGTATCAAATGAGGTAACATAGTTGACCCTCCATCGCACTACTGAACTTTTCAAATTAGTTGATTCAGAGGAACAGTTTGAATGGTCTATCCAATTTAGATACATGCATAAGCTCCATAACTGTTTTCCTGAAACACAGAGCAAGCACGAAAGTATGAGTAAAATTACCAAGCTTCCTCAGCACACAAACTATTCTAGCCCTCCTTCTTTTGGAGCAAGTCAAAAGATATTAAACCTCTGAAAGCCTTTAGTCCAGCAGTCTACAAGACCTTTGGTAACAGGATCTGCTAATAGATCAGCAATGTGTGCTCACTGGAACTTGTGAAAACTAAGATTAGCACATGGACCCTGTCACACGGCTTAGTACAATCGGCTTCTAAGAGATCAGGTCTAGAGCCAGATGAAATGTTCATACTTCAGGTTAGAATTGAGTTCTATTAAACAGTCTTGTCTCACGATGCAACAGGACTCTGCTCTATAGCAGCTCTATAGCTCTATTACTGAGAACTGTCCACAAACGAAATTTAAGAATGTCTTCCTACTTATAATGCCTATCCTTAGACTGAAACATTTCTGATGCCACTGTTCCAATGAACTCTGGAAATGCTGCCATGCTATGAACGTTTGCCACTACCAAACTAGTTAAACCCCAATACAGATCAGATTCCAATCACCACAAGATCTTCCTATGTGTAGTTAATTGCATGTATATAATGTGCCACAAAAAACGCTGTGAATGCCGTCTGTGCAATGGTACAGTTATGCACCAAAGCGTATTGCTTCTCACTTTTGAATCATTTTATTTAAGAACGAAAAAATGTCAAAGCTTACGGTATTAGGTACACAACACTTCACTGCAGAAGTCCAAAATTGTTACTGGATGTAGAACACCTGCCACATTGAAGTCATCAGTGAGAAAAAGCACACCCTAACACGGGAAAAAACAATGCACACTCTTAAACGGGTAACATTTGTATTAACAGGACACAGGAGTGCCAGAATGAATGGCTTGCCTTTACAAAAGTGTCTAGCTAAGAGAAGACACTGTATTTCATCACAGCAGTGACTCAAAGCCTTTTCATACGGTGCAAAGACACTTTGCAGCAAAGGTAGTCCAGCATTATTTTACATAGTAGCACTAATATATAAGGTTTAACAAAGTGTTCTCTTGGCCATCAGGCTTCTCAAAATCTGAATAATGAGCATCAGGTAACTCAACCAGCTGTCAACAGAAAGCTGGAAGAGATATAGAAATGAATGAGAAAATTATGATTATAGCTCCCTCACCCACACAGATGAAGATAACCAATCTGCAGCTAATCCAGGGTACACAAGAAAGCTCTGTATTTTTACTTATGTTTCTTTCCGGTTCAGACATGAGAAAGAAGCTCAAGTTTGTGCCTGACCTAAAACACATATTTCCCCCTTTAAAAAAAAAAAAAATTCAATAGAAGGATCAGCAAATGACTTCAAAAAAAAAGCACACAATGAGAAAGTTTTCACTGTCCTTTTTACATTTGAAAGTGAGACTTAAAGTGTTGTGAACAAGTTTTATATAACTAACACTTCTAACAGGGCTGTTTCTGTCATCCCACACAGAAAGAATACAACAGAACAGGAAGTAGTTCATGTTTATTCATGTGAAAACAGTAACACACTATAGAAGAGGGTTCATAGTAATTTTTTCATTAGGCATCACTTCCACTTCAAAAATTAAAATTCCTGACACTTTCCCATATTTTTTATGATCAAATACAGAAAACAGAATTATGAAGAAACCCACTAGTGTTGTACCTCTCATCATCTGAAACTACAAATGTCAATTATGTGGACAATTTTCTGATATTTTACAACTTGTAGGACCATGGCAACTATGCAAGATGTACATGCCTGTATTTACATATTGAGTAGAAAAGACAGGAAAGAAGTTGCATTCGCTTTCTAGTGCAAGTCTACAATAATCACACAGACAGAACAACATTTATTAACAGGAATGGAACAAGTCCACACATGAGTAAGAGAAGATCATAAATAATACAGTTGTAAAAAAGATTAAAAATCTCAGACTGAGGTAGCCAAGAACGTGCAATATGGATGTTTGTACAGCGCACCTGTACAGCAGTTTCTCAAAAGCAGAAGTTTACTAAGAGAAATGTGGTAGACTAGCAGGGTGGGCATGGGTTATAATGGGTATGTCTTCCATTACGAAATTAAGATCAGCTAGTGATATATCCACTTTTCAGTTGAAAGTACCACTAAACAGAAACTCAGCCAAGAAGTCTATTCTACTTTGACTTCTGATCACTCCATCCTGACAGAAGTCAGTTCCCATTTTTCCCCAAGCAGAAGAATTTTGGTGGTATGTGCAACAATTTTTTTTCTGAACTCAGAACCAGATTAAAGTAAAACAGGGGAAGAAAATGCTTTGAAGAAACACAAACATTTTAAACAAAAACAATCATTTTTCTAAATGGTTTTATTTACATTTTTCATATACAAGTACGTCAAATGATACATTCTGACTAGTATCCACACCAGTGTGAATTACATGAATTAAAGATACTGATGTATTGCATATGATGAAATGCAAAACAATCAACCCTAAGCTTTGGTCCCACCCTCTGAATCCTCATACAGCAGCTGGTTTGTTACTGAGACATCTAAAATTCAAAGTGTTCATATCAAATAGAAGTTATCTGAACAAATATATCTAGTTTCATTTCTTTAGAACAAGCAGTAACACTGGAGTCTTACTTGCAAAATTCGCAAAATGAAAAATACATGAAGAGCCAAACACTTTACACACGTTACTAGCTTTGTATTTATTGTTTCTAAACTTGGGGTATTTGTCACAACTGTCTTGTGCTTATGATTTTTAAATCTTTAATTATGGCAACCTTTCAACCCCTACTAACAACAGTTCAAAGTGACCAGGATATAATGCAATATACTCAACAATGAAAAAGGTAAAAAGGTGTGGTGTGAATTGGCCTGAAACATTCAGGAGAATTACAGATTAAAGTTTCCACTTAGAGTAGCTGGAACTAAAAATTCTTCAGATCATTAAAAGAAGTTGCAAATACATGAACATAGTTTAATAAATGTGCTTAAGAGGATTTTCAACCTGGTGATTTCTCAAATGAAACTAGCAGATAAGAAGGTGACAACTTCAAATGCTTGCTTTGGAACTACTGAAATACTTACAACACTGGTAAAGTAAAAGTTCTTTCAAGTGCATGAAAAGCATTCTCAAGTCTTTCTGTATCTAAAAGAGGGTTCAAACAGTCAAAGAGACAAAGGAAATAGTAATAGACAGCTGGGCCTATGGGATCATAGAGTGTATCACATCAGAATTTATTTTTACATTTCTGTAGCACCTTTTAGCCAGATGCTAAGAGCACTTTAATCACTAAAGTGAGCCTCACAACAACCCTGTGAGGTAGGTAGGTATCTGTTTTAATAACGGCAAAACAGGTTAAATAACTTACCCAAGACGACCCAGCAAATCAGCAGAGCAGGCTAGAATCCCGATCACCTGATCTATGAATTTTACATCGTGGCACATGTGGGACTGAGGCTTACATGCTCCTTTTTAAAACTGTGCAAGAATCACTGACATGTGAATCAATTCAAGTTTTCTGGAAGCAGACTTTTACAGGAAAGGTATCAAGAGAAAAATGTGCTTTAAGCAACTAGAGAAAACAAGAGTCTGAGGTAAGAAGAGGGGCATTACTGTACCACTTCCTAAATTTTAGTAGATGCAGGATAGCAAGTTAACTATTTTACTTGCTGAAATATGCATCAAAAATAGGCTACGCAGTCAAATTCACTAAACAAAACTCTATTCTCACAAGTCTTAAGCAGTCAAATGCTATGACCCAAAAACGTTGTGAGCTGGGAGTTGTTTCATCCAATTCTATTATTTCTCTGTCCTGCAACTGCTGCTTTGAATGTCAGAAGAAATAAGAACCAGTGTGAGAATCAAAATTTTTTGACCAATTCAAACTTTAATAGTAGAGTTCCCATTAACAAACTGTCAAAGCATGCTCTTCCCAGTTAATCTCCATGTTCTACTGACTACCAAACCCATGATAATAGAGAAATCAGAGCATATAAATTGGTGCTTCGCATATAAAATAGAAACGTGAAGTATTCAGTTACTTCAGCACAGTCTGTATATCAATAGCAGTAAGTCAGATGATACACTAAGCGCTCAGCACTGCTTTACACTATATTCCACTGGGGCACAGAGTCATACATAAAAAGAAAAACAAGAGTCAGTGAGCTGAACAAACACTGTCATAAAAACAAGGGGTAATCATCTCAGCAGTAAGGCCTGCACTTAAGTTTTACATTACAAAATGAACCGGCATATGCAAGGAAACTTTTTCTTCATGTAGATTATAAACATGATTTCTACTTGAAGATTGGAAGTTACTAAAAAGAACACATTCCTCAAGTTCAGCAAAGGGAAATTTAAAGATTTCTGACAATTTTATAAAGAATACAGCTGTTAAAGGGTTAATTCCTTTTTTGTAAGGCCATAATCATAACCCTCACCCTAGCTCATCTTCCAATAATAGACCACCACTATGTAATGATACTCAGCTCAGATTTATGTCGTTCAGAGGACAAAATTCTCTAGTGAAAGACAACCTACCAGAAAACAACCCCACTTTCCTCTCCCTTTCTGTCTTTCTGTGATGCAAAGAGGAAACATTATCATGTTGAAGAGGAAAGTGATATGCTTGTTTTGACATCAGGAAAAACAGAGTTTACAGACGAGTGAAGATTTAGCAATTTTCAGATCTAAATAATGAGGCCGTGAAAGTGAATCAAAAGCAATGCTAAGATTCACCACAGGTTTACTTTCCCAACTCAAGGCTGGAAAGACCTATACTTCTGAACTATCCCAAGAGAAACTTTCTAGCAGGAGGAGACTACTAGGATTTCCAAGGAAAAAAGCTTTTGGAAAATACATTCCCTACATTCCTTGTACATCTTAAGGCTGCAATAAAAGAAGCCTCAAGACAGTTCCTCTACCTCAGGTATCCTTCAAAAATTAACTGAAGTCTTAATTTATATTCAACCATGCCGTTAAAAGAACACTTGAGAAAACATTTCATTTTTAATTTACTCTCAGATGGGACTGTACATATGCAACTTAAAACAACACTGACAACAGTGCACAATTGTGTGAATATATGTATTTTGAGAGAGGAATTTGGAAAGAAGTTATTTCAGCTTATTGCTATTAATGATTACATATACTGAAAAAAGGCAGTGATAAGCATGTCGCTTTTTAGTTAAATTAGTCACTACATGAGTTTTGAGAGGTGTTACTGGAACTAGGAAAGAAAAGTTGAAAATTTAAGTCTAACTAGGATTTTAGAAATTTGCCTGTTAAGATGAAAGATGAATTTCTAAGATGTAACCTCTTGCATTTCTTTCAAATACAGCCCTTTTCAAGTGTAGCCTCTACCAGAACTCTACAGTTCACATTTTTATATTGTTTTGAGTAACAGAATCATATATTCCATTTCTCTTATATTTGAAGTGCAGTTACAGGCAGACACACATGCACACGCGCGCACACACACACACACGTGAGCAAGTGATCTTTATGCCATTTCTTTCCTTCTCAAATTTACTTTGTGTTACCTGGTTACCATACCTGCAGGGTAGAAGCTGATCTTCCTTCCTTGAAGGAGCGTGTAAAAAATCATACCCTAGACTGTTTTAAGCTTTGCCACTGTTAATGTTTCTAAGTACTACTAGATTATAAATTAGATAAAAGGTATTGATTAAGGGAGGTAATGTCTGTCAATTAATCTCTGAATGTGGTTCAAGACAAGAAGCCTCACAAGAAGCTTTACGCTGATAATAGTACTTTCTGCTGAAAGATCTACAACGTAGTACAGGCTTTCTGAGGTGGTCTTACTCAACTTTAAATTTCAGGCATGGGGAAGATAAAGGTTTTAAATAAGCACAGAAATCAGGTAACTTAATGTAATCATCAAACTAGATTAGATTCTAAAGACTAGATCCTGTAGCAAACATTGCAGGGTGCCAGAGGCTAATGGATTTGGCTGCATGGTTTCAAAAGGAAAAAATAATGCATCTGTATGTGTTAGTGCATTCACAATCTCCCAAATATGTCCAATCACCGACATTCCAACTACTACTACAAACTACTGGAAACAAAACAGTAAAAATTCTACGACATATAATTAGGTAATAATAAATTTAGGTTGCACTATAACATCTTACTATAAACTGCAATATAAAAATTTCTGTTAGACTCCCATGATTCCAATTTTATTTAATAATCTTCAAAATTTACTGCCAGAACACATTTGGATACATAATTTAATGTAAAATAAGATATAACTATACAATGCAGTTTTGCCAATCTACTGCTTAGCAATTTTCACATCAAAAGGAAAAAAATTTAGCTGTCTCATTTCTCATCTACAGAACAAAAGTCCCCATCCCTGTACTTTAGCATGTAGAAGATCTGTCTCAAGAAAAAATGTGCAGCTAGAAGATGCCCACAAAAACCATATGTATTAGTATTAAGTATCAGCTACAAAAAATAAAATAAAAAAATTTCCGATTATACAGTGCATTTCATGGCATGTCATTAAAGATTGTTTAAATGATCAATGCACTTCAGGGGAAGTTTTATATAGTTAAGTAAACAAGCACAATTTTGTTGGGATTTTTAGAAGCTAATGAGTTGTGCTAATACATTTTCCCAGCATTTTAATTCCAGAAATCAACTTCCATCCCACACCCTCCCTGAAAACACTGTTCACAGAAACACTCAATTCCCTAAGAAAGCAAAAAAATTAAAAGATCCAAACATTCCAGAAGGTCATTCAAATAAGTTTGTACATATAAATGAAAAAAAGGTCCTCTAAATAAATGACACAGGAGGCAATAAATTGACACGACAAGTAAATAAAAGGCTAAAGCACTCCAATACCATTGAAACGGTTTTAATGTTGTTGCAATTCCATAATGCAACAATCATCAACTCATAAAAGACCCAATACTGTAAGAATTCATTTTAATCACTCCTTTGCACCTATTTTACAAAATAAAGGCAAAGCATATTTAAAATCCCCTTTTCCCTAGATATTATGTGCCTATCTTATTTATGCTTATGTAAACTTAAATTCCTATTAGATCTTATATAAGAAAAAATTTAAAAATATTAACCTCTGCTTCAATGTACAGTTTCCAGAATCTGCCAGAACTGGGGAACTGGGCAACAAGGCGTTCATAGGTCTTCCGTGCTTTGTCTATAGGTTGATTCTAAAAATTGAAAATCAAAACAGCATTTACAATATTATGATTTATGTAAATGAATATGCTGATTTTACTCCAGAACCAAATAGTGTGAGTGGACCATAGATAAGGAAATGTAATCCTATATCACTAAACCTGTGCCTCTCGAATGAGAATGCTCCAAGCGTCAAGGTCATATGGATTTTCTTCTAATTTCTTTTCAGCTTTCTTCACTTTTTCTGGGACATATTCAGCAGCCTAGAAAAATTAAAAAGAAGACATAAGAGATCACAAGTAGAGTTTGAAAAGTTCTGTCCCAGTTACAAAGTCAAGGTAACAACAACATTCTGACAATGTAAGCTTTCAGATCTCAGTTTTTATGCTGGAGTTACCAAATTGTAATTTTATGTGGAAAACAAGTTGTTCCAGTAAAATAATGCACTCTCTAACAAGTGTTAAAAACAGCGTAGTAACATAGTTACAACAAGTTCTACATATTTGGTGATCCAGCAAAAAGCTAGATTGAACTGTCTAAATGTTCCTAAAACACTAGAACAAATTTGAGTTTCCCAGAGAATTTATTGCACTATGACTTTTAAACAATTTTACAGACCTGAAGTTTTAAGATGCAAAAAGTAAATTCAGACTGATTTTTCTATTGCAGACCCCAGCCAAACAAATCCAGGTTACAAGTCCTTCTGCATATGCAGGACATTAAGTATTTTGTATCACAAGTTACAGATTTAACAAGAAAACTAGGAGATGACAGTTCTAGCAGCAACATATACATGTTATCCAAGCACAATTTGTTAACTTTCTGATCTGTCTATCAGTGTATTCTTACAGTTGCCTTCCTGTAGCTTCAGCACTACCTACCTTAAAATGCCTTTTTTTTTTTTTTTCCAAACACTCAGACATTCATATCGGAGTTTAGAAGCTTTTTTTCATACTAAAAGCTTTACCAAATTGAACGTTAACTTGTTAACACAGTTACTATTATAGTATAGGTTTAAGTGTTCTTTTAAAGACTTGTGGAAATGTCTTTATGATCTACAGAAATTTTTTCTAGATTTAAGTTAGCATAAATGAGATGAAAAAAATTACGATCTGATGTTCACATACAGACAAGCCTTAAAATGCATGCTTGTTACAACCCTAAATGTTACGAAGTTTTTTATTAAGCATGAAATATTGTTCTGACCTGTACTCCAAGCAGCTTATTTACTAACTTTCCAAACTTGACTCATTTTCAGGCAGATGTTAGCCGTCTCAAATCACACGATCAAGTAAATTCTTGCCTTCGTGAGATGTAATGATAATAACCTGTAAATTATTACTACAAGACCTTTCTTGTGAAATTTTACAAGTTAGCTACATAAGTACTGTTAGAATATACAATTTAGTGTGAGTGATTTACTGTACAGAAAATTCTAAAAAAACCCTGTCAATTGCTAAAAGATTATTTCAAGGAAATAATTTTAATTCTTAATATCGGATCTAGGTCAATACACAGCTCTGCAAGATGAAAAAGACAGTAGACAGGACAGAGAGAACTGATACTCCTATCAAAGGTACTATCACACACTTATAAAGGAAAACAGAGGGTAACTAGATACTACAGAGGTATGACTTCCAGCAAAATTCACAAGCATCACTATTATGCATCACTATTGCACATCGCTCCTGAAAGAAAGCAGACATTCCAGGAACACAAATCCAAGGTATTATTAAATTTTACTGGAAGACCACTTACAGTGGCATTATATGAAGATAAGCTGCCAGTGAAGCATTGTACAAAACAGTGACTTAAGAAAATAAAAAGCTGGGGCTAGCAAATGCAGTAAGCCTGAGTTACTTAGGAACATCAACTTTGTTTTCAGGAGTGCCCTGCCCCTTTGCTTTTGTCAACCTCTGCAAATGCACAACTATACAACAGCTGCTTCTGTTATACATTGCAATTCAACTTTATAATTTAAAAAAAGCTACAATTTTTTGAATATTTTTCACCATTGCCAGTTTTTGGTCAGTCCTACTAGCAGGATATAATTCAAGGCATATCCCTTCAAAGATTTTTACATTAAATTTACTTATAAAAAGGACAAATAATCAAAAATGTTGCAGAGCTGTTAAACTGACATGTAATAGCAGCCATACATGAAAGGGGAAAAAATAATCGGTAGGAGTGGCTTTTAGGAGTTTAAAGACCATTATGCTTTTCGATTCAGTTTTCAAGTCATTCTTAACATTAACAGCTCAGTGCAAAGCAGTGTAACTTGGAAGACAAGTATCAAGCCCCACAGCAAACTAAATTATAAAAATAATTTGATTTAAAAAAAATCAAATTAAAAATTAGCATCTCAAAGTTTTCAGCTCAAAAGTAGTAAATTTATACATTTCCATATGAATATTTTTAATCCCTAAACCCATCAAAATTCTGACTCTGTAATACTGCATGTTCTATTTCAGCTGTACAGGCTTAAGAGGCAAAACAGTATGGCAAAACACAGAACTAGTGGTTTTATTTCTTCCAAAATGACACATATAAACATATTTCAGCTTACAGAAGACAGTACTGAAGCTTAAAAGTACTTTAAAGAGTAAAGTTTACTTTAGTAAAGTAAGTTTAAAGACTATTTAAGTTATCTCTACGGATGACCCAAAGTTGAAATGTTGTTTATTCAATAAAGCACTAATTCAAAGTCGCCCACATCAGTGGTAAGCATTGCTTCTCATTATATTCCATCTTAGTGAAATCTACTTGTCACAAATATTCAATGAAGCATATATTATTCTGCCTTCAATTGGACAGAAATGCCTATCAGGAGTACCATTGATGTCAGCTACAAAAAAAAAAACCAAAACAAACCCCACCCTAAAAAAGTACTACTGAAGCATTTGTGGAAGCACAGGGTCCTGCACTGTAAGTGGTGACTTTCAAACAGGAAAAAGTAGAATGGGCCACTGAAGCACACCTCAACTATTTTAGTAGTAGTTCAGTTGTATTATCTCAAACCTCTCCATGTGACACACAAAACTCAGCTGACAGTGCAGTGAAACAGTTAAAGCTTCCAGGAATTTGATTTCACCTATGCAGATATAGGGCAATAAACTCAGAAAGGCTGAAATAAATTAAGATGGTGAAAAAAATAAATGCTGATAAGATGCATAATCATAGCAATCCTACATTAACTTTCCATGCTTGATACAGGACTCCCAATCTGTGTAAGAGGAGTAAGAAAATCCTCATTCTTTTATTGGGGAAAAAAAGACTAACTTCCTAAATTAGCAAGCATTCACTTCAAAGCAGATAAAGTTCTCCATGCAGTTATAGAAGACAAATGACTGGAGCTCTACAGAAATGAAAATAACTATATGATCAGGGTTTTAAACTGGACTGCTTGGAATTACTTATACCTTATGTCATATGTAAGAAAACACCCAACTTAAGGTGCAGTGAGCACCCCTTCTCCTGTCCCCTTCCATCTCCAGGGTGGATAAAAGCCATCCACATTTCAAAGAGGCAAACTGCACTGCAGATGCATTCAGTTAGACATCAAACCTGTGTGGACACCTACTGCAAGCACTCAGTGAAAGGGAACAAGGAGCTTGACTTCTAACTTAGCTCAGTTATAGCCAGAAAGACATTTGATCCCAGTTTTGAAAACTGCATGTTAACTGTACACTGAGCTTAGATCTCCTGTTATCACAGTTCAAGGGTATGTGGCTTCTGATTATGTATTTTTAATTGTAATGCTTGCGCAACAGCCAATATCCAACACTGTGAATACTTAATTCTTGTGTGTTTGTTCACTGCCACAATCCTGCCTGTAGATAAGCATTTTCAGTCCTTCCCTCTGGTTAACAAAGGCACTTGAGTTAATCTCATCCTGTAACAAGCCAGTTCAGGGAGTTAAATCAGCAGAAAAATAATCCTATTAGAAAAGCGATCATCTTTCTAATGTTCAGGGTCAGATGTGATGCAGAATAAAGGATGCAAAACCATACAGGACTTTAGCAGTCCCAACTTAGATCAGCTTAAACTACCATAAAACTGCATCTAATCAGATAGATACTGGCTTTTATCTTTTCTTTACTGCCTAAAAAAAAAAAAGAGCTGCAAAGAATTGTTGCATACAAATTGAAAACTACTTTTTTTCTCTGCTTTTTATAAATGTGTTCAGTATACCTCCCACATAATTGGGCTTCTATCCCACAAACAACCCTCTGAAAGTCACATAATTATTTTAGCACTTATGGTTCCATGTCCACAAGTATCTATATTGCCATCTACTCTGATTCACAGCTTCCCTTTTATTATTTATACACAGATGAACAGCAATGGATTTTTAGTTTCACAGATACTAAGAGTGTAAAAAACTCTTTATGACTACAGTTTCCAAAATCTGAAGAAACTTAAAACCAAAGTATCCCACAAGAAGTCTAGGAGCCCCTTCCTGCAAAATACATCAACTGCATGAAATCCAAATTCAAATTCATAAAGGATGTCGGAGGGAACAAGAACAGAAGAATCAAAGTTGACTTTTAGTATTTACTAGAAGTTATTTACCAATCACCTTCAAGGAAAAAATCTTGGCTTATACCTTAGTGCTAAATGCAATAGTTAACAGTTTCTCCAGGCCTCTGAGAATGAATCCTCATGACTCCAAAGTGTGTAAGAAAATACCTAGCCAAACACCTCTTTCAACTATTTGCAGCACCTAATGCATCCAATTGCTTAAAGCATCCTCCTGTTTCCAAAAAAGGATCTTCTGTAGTGAAAAGGAAATGTATTTGAACAGCTGGTTCACCTGTGAAGCGATCAGTTTAACATGCTTTAAAAACTACCACTAATTATGAAATAAGAACTTCTACAAAAGTTACAAGATGTATAGGCCGTTGTACACAAAAAGGCAGGAATTTTAATGGCTAGTTCAGTCAAATTGGTTCAACATCCAAACGGAGTTTTATGTCCATTAAGATAGAAGCTACTGTTCAGAGGTTTTGGCTGGCTGTTGCACAGTTTAACATAGACCAGACTATAACAGACCCAATGAATATAATTTCAAATATATTAACTTCCAACTTAACAAGCATTGTTAATTGTCCAGTTAGGTTAATTTACATTTTTGTCTAGCCCAAATTTTTTTCCTTGAACTTTAGCTATAGCTGTATGCACACAGAACAAATTTTAAAATCCTTTCAGTAACCTACCCCTTCACTACACTATAGTTGCACCTTATGAATCCTTGCACTTTCTTAAATCTGTTTTTAATGCCTTGCCTTCTTCTATTTTATCGCTAAATCAATTCAAGTGTGAACACAATCTTGAAAAAATTGTTGTCCTTTAAAATTAGGCCACTATTAACAGACATAACCCAACATATTCATCTTAGATAATTTAATAAGGATACTGCCCCCCACCCAACATAGTCTAGGCTGGTTTAAATCTCTGAACAAATCAAGAGTTTTAGATTAGTAATGATTACCATTCTTTCCTTATAAGACTATTTCACAAACAGCAGCATTTTAGACAGACACATTTTCCACTTCAACTTCTCCTTGGTATACCTGGAACTTACTGACCCCGGAAATGCAGATGAATAAGAGGAAGGAGTAGGAAGGGACAAAAGTACCAGTAAGAAACTGGGTAGACTGCTTTAGAGACATTTTCTATAGTCACAAAGACAATACAGACATCTTTTTTTCCACAGCTCAGTCTTGGACCAGATTCATATTCATGTAAAGTAACATGTGTCATAGACTGGGGTACATATCTTGGAAACTGTTACAGGAAACATGAAATGCATGTTCTAGCCTTAAAAGATGAGAAGGCAACTAATGGAGGGGTAAGGCAAATATTGCATCAAGTCTTTAAATAAAATTGATGCCTGGCAAGTATTATTTATTAAGTGAATAAGAATAGTGGTTCTGCCATGGTAGGAAGAGGCTGAGAGCACAACTAATTTAGGTCTTGTTAGAGGGTGCATGAAACAACCACCACACAACTGAAATGAAACTAGATGTGTACCTTAAGGTCCAGAAAAATTTAAAGACATACATGGGTGCAAGCATGTACTCTCTTTAACCTCGACACATGAAGAGATTGGGAGGAGCTTGCCAGGGAATTTTCTGGCAAACAGTGGCAGGTGCAGCCTTTCAGTCTACAAATTTATATTTCTAAGATACAGACAGGGCTAAGTCTTTGGTATTTGAAAAACCAACCTTGGAAATTCTGGTTTGTTAAACATCATGTAGATGTTGCCAGGAGTCTGGCAGGGACCTAACATTTTAATGCTGACATCATTTAACTGGTTCTGTAGATATTAATTTGGGTCCAGTATAGTTAACACAGTGCAATCATTTAAAATATACTGCAATAGTGGTGGCTACATCGTATTTTTTTGCTCCCTTGCCCCAGTCTGTTCTACAACGATGCAAGGAGGAGACAATCTACATAATGTAAGTTAGGCTCCCGATCTACGCAGTAAAGCAGCCTAACAATGCCTGGAGCTAAACTCAGCCTAAAGACAGTAAAGCCACATTTCAATTGCACTGCACCTGGTAGAATAAAGCCTCCTAAACTCCAGCAGGATCTTTAACCTTACAATACCTTTACTCTCCCACACTCCCTACATCCAACATTCTACACTTTGTTCTTCCTTCCCACACTACCGCCACTTTGTGATTGCTGGAGACAGCATGACAATTTGTTATTCACCTGGCTGCTTTTGGAAGCCCCCTCCAAACCCTAAGATCTGGGATGCAAGATGCAGACACCTCTGCATGTCACTGAGTCAGAGCTAACAATGCTGATTTGTCAAAGATCTTCATCATCTGCATCATACACTGTCATGTGTACATCTTATGCACAACGTAGATGGAAATGAAGTACAGTCACCCCCTTATATTGATCTAACTATGTGACTGTGAATGAAAAAAACTTATTTTTCACCCAAAAACTCAGAAGCTAGTTGTGGAAGCAGATGAAACCTGAAACAGGAAAGCCAGACACAATCCAATCTCTGCCTAGCTCCAGCTTCCTACAGAAAGGAACATTTAAAACCGTAAGAATATCATGCATGTAAAGTCAGAGCGCCCTTCAGATAGCACTAGGTTACATTATAGAGCAGCTGTAGGGTAGGGAAGGGAACAAGGCACAACTGCCCCAGTCACAATGTTTTGTTGTTCCTCCTTCCACAGAGACAGTGAATTTAGGTCTATCATGCTCTGGAAGACCTGCTGACTGGCAGGCACACCTGCCTCACTACAGAACTGGACAAGTGGTAGCCTAGGGTGCAGAAAACTTCATGGTAGTATTGCTAAAGACGCTGATCTCAAATAATGGCCTGGTTTGACAGTAGGAGTAAGAAACAGAAGTCTGCCAGGGTAAGGAAAAAAAACAGTAGAAGACAACTTAGTGAAACTGAAGAAAATTGATGGAAGGCAGATAACCAACCATACCAAAATTAGAGACTTCTAGGAAACCAGAATCCAGAACCCTTCATAAGGAGGATGGAGTAGGAAAAAAATTAAATTTGACCCAACCTGCAAAAGAGTTGGGGTTAAAGTGCACCCAACATGAAAACAGTAAGCATAATAGGTAAAAAGGATGAACCTTAATATGGATCAAAAATACAAAATCCAAGCCATGTTAAACCACATGCTTTACATAGACTGCAAATAATGATTTGCAATTTTTTAATGCCAAAACCCTCTGTGATACGGGATCACAATACTAAAGCTGTTACTTCCCAGACAGTAATTCAACCTTTTGCATATTAAATTCTCCCTTGCAAAAGAAAATAAAACCTTAAGTCAGCATTATTTTTCTTTAAGTTAAATAGTAACATATTACAAGCTACAGAAACATACTACTTTAACCAGCAGTTTAATTATGCAATTAAACTTCAATGAATTTTTTTAAAAAAATACACTGAAGGGGGTGAGCTTAAATGTGAAACATATTACACACCAGGATCATAAAAATTTTACTGTAGCACATTCTTACTTCTTTGTAGCCATCCACCTCGTGATGAAGTAAACTATTCTGAAGAACTTCTTGCTTAAACATACTACAAGTATACTTATTAACCTGACCAGCTTTGACCATACAGGCTGGTAATTCATAGGATATTTTCCTAATGAGACAGAAACTGGGTATTTTACATTCTGAGCACTTGTCTTTCCTAACCCCCCAGAACTGATGTTCTTACAAAGAGTTTACATGCCATCCTTTCAGAGTACAGGCCCAGACATATAGAAACATAACCTGTTTTGTAAAGAGACTGACATTCTACAAAGAAAAGCTTCTTAAGGGAGCACGAAGTCATTAGCTTAATTTTCAGTATTTTTGTAGGCTACATTTACCACTAAGGCATGCCACAGTGTTATCAATCACTTCTCCCTTACTCAGGAACTTTCACCCACACCCCTCAAATTAATACGGATTTTAAACACAGCCCTAACTATTAAAAAGACCTGTTTAGAGAAATTCTGCTAGTAAGTAGGAGGTAGTTCATGGTAACGTCAGGTTTAAAAATATGACATACAACACTCGGATTGCACCTGTCTAAAAAATAAGTTATGGCAAATACATATTTTAGTATATTTTAAAAAGCCAAAATCAACTGAAATAGTAGTTATTTCCTCTTATTCTGGAGGAAAAGGATATCGATAAAGAGGCGCACAGCCTTATATGTTAAGCACATAGATTCAGCAAACGCTCACTTTACAAAACGCTGCAAATGTGTCAGTGCAAAAAGCTTATCTAGGTTTCAATTTTCTTCCGGAGTACTTGTACTCAATAACCACGAATCAATGAGACCGGGAAAGCAAGGCTCACTGGAGTGCCTATTGTGCACCTCCACCAGAATTACAGTTTGCTTACCAGAAACGCAAAGACTGAGAGAGACATAGTTTTCGGAGCATTACCGGTTTTAGCGAGCGCGGACGCTGGGAGCGGCTCCCCGCTCCCTTGCCCCAGCGCAACGCTTCGCTGACGGAATAAACGAGAGTTCCTCAAAATGGGTGTGTGCGGTGGGGGAGGGGAGCCCTTCACCGACCGCGCCACTGAGGAGACCGGTAGGGCTTAACGGCCGTGGGGAAAAGGCAAAGGCCACACTCCC
>NW_010561261.1:19981-22210 GCF_000687285.1 Phaethon lepturus | reverse complement strand
CAACCTAGTGATTCTGTGATTCTGTAATTATACGCAAACATGTAAAAGTAGGCTGAGATGCACCCTTGACTGACAGGGCAGAAAACACAAATGCCACACTCCTCCTGACAAAGACCTCAGGATGTTGACAACTTGCTGCAAGTCTTGTTCTCTTTCCTTGAATGGAGATTGATGTGTTTGCCATGGCACCAAAAAGAGCACTAGAAAGCTGAGTATAATACCAAAGTAAAAAATAGATACCAGGAAGCCTTTTTTGTATAATATTTTTAGGGGTATTATTAATAAGGCTTTGGGTATTAATTTGGGCTATGAGTTTTAGTATTAGACAAATTGAACTATTAGGCTGTTAAAATAGTAATTGTACAAACAATAAATTCTTTTCTCCATATATATATAGTGAAGTCCTCGTACAGTTATGACCTTTTTCAAAGTACTCTGGCTGTAACTCACTGATTAAGCAAACAGACCATTTTAAACTAAAGCTCCTGGATGATGGAAGCTCTAGGAAAGTAACTCCAAGCAAAACTACCTCATTCTTATAGTATGTCCTGTCCCACAAGTGAGGAGGGAACTCATTATGGCTTGTAAAGGGGCTAACTGGACCATTGGGAATGGCAGGAAATGTAGGTCTCCCTTACAGGAATATGTGAAAAACCCAACAATCGCAAGTGCTCTACAGAGGGTTGGTTTTTAATCACTTTTCTTACCTCCTATCTTCCCACCTAAGGAGTAAAAGGCCCCCCAGATTCAACAAAATATATTCAAATGGAGAGCTACTGCTCTCAATCCACCAAACGCTGTCTAGAGTAAGCACACAAAGCATTACCATTACAGAAGTAGTTGAGATATTTATTTCCTGTAGGTTGTGAATGAGTCGCATTAATTTCCTGTGCATCTTCAGAACAGGACCACAACATGTATCAGATTTTTGGTTTATGAAATATCCTCTTTGTTAGGGGATGTAGAAAAGGCACATTTTCTAGTAAACTCAGGGGCCTGAGGATTCTCCTTCCCAGCTGCTGGGAAACCTGCTCTCCTGCCCAGCCTGGTGCACTCAGAGACCACAGAATCCCTTTGTCCTAGGCCAATAGATGCAGCTGCTGTTTTCCGATTGGCAGGCTCAACAAGTGGCAGAGATGAACAGGTATGTCAGAGACACAGACTTGCAGAGGACACTAACACAGCCATCTACGTAGGCGGCCCACAGACAGGGCACTGCCTTTAAGCACACCCACATACAACACCACCAGAACTCACATAAAACATGCATACAAACAGCCAATTCCCAGTCTTCCTCTCTGACTGATCAAGATTGAAGCTCGCTAGCAAAAACACACAACCCCTAACTCTCCAGTTCAAAAGGACAGACAGATTCATGGACCTTTTGAATACTAATATGGGGCCTCAGCTCATTGACGCCCAGATCCCAGGACTCCTACTCGCCAGATTGTCCAGCTTGAAGTCTGCTAATGAATTACACATGCTCACATATGCTTGTACAGACACACACATGTGCGCACACACACCAGGTTAGGGAAAAAATATAAGCATTCTGGTCTTCCCAGTGGCTCATGCCCAGGTACACAGGCCATGTCATTCTTGGTCCTCTCTCTACTTGCTCATGCTAGAACTCCCACCTGCTGCAGCTGGCACCAGGCACAGGAGCAACCATCACCCAAGGTCTGAAGCCAGTCACTGGCACTAAATTAACTAACTGCAGACACACGCTCCTATGATCTGTGTTATCCCTTCAGCTGCTGATGCCGAGACCCTCATTCACTTCAGCTGCTGACACCACAGACTTTAGGACTACTGTCACCAGTGGTCTAGCTCCAAATGCAGACCCCAAATTCAGTCCCTTTCATCTCTCTAGTTGCTGGCATCTAGATCTTGCAGATGGGGAGAGAGTGACATTACATGGAAAGAGAGTTAAGAAAGGATTTAATAAGAAGAATGGATAGACTACGGTGATTCGGTGCAGGGCTCAGTCAGTAAAGTGTACTGACTGGTGGCTGCTCACACATTGCCAGCCTATTTTATACTCCTTTCTCTCTATATCCACCCCCTCCTTGTTTCACTCAGATCCTCTTCCTCTGGTAATAATTCCTTAATATTCCTTAATTCCTTAATCATTTTAAGGGTGCAAATTTTGGTATTAATTGGAGTATTCAATCATAAGAAAAATAGCATGCCTAATGTTGGCTGTTTGTTATTATGTTATATTAAAAA
>NW_010561261.1:0-19950 GCF_000687285.1 Phaethon lepturus | reverse complement strand
AAAGAGTGATGAGACCATTGAGAATTCAGTGAATGAACTAAACAATTAATAAAAAATAAAAATACATAACTAACACGAACATGTACGTTGCTAGTTCAATAGGGCCATTCTATCATTGTGGACACAACAACTTGGACAATACCACCTTTACTTATTTTGAATAAATACTTGCAAATAATACTTGTAATTATAAATACAACATAATTTTATTATAATTTTATTTAAATCTCATCAATTTACAAGAATATTTCATACTTTCATTCAGATCATGTGAATTAGTTACTGCCAGTCTCTCTTACCTCATTTTGGAAAAAAAGGTATGTCGAAGTTTATCAAATTTTAAACATTGTTTGCACAATCTTGGTATTATATTTGTGATCTCTGTGCACAAGTTCCATATCAAAACAGAGGAATGTTTTGAATTTGCTGCCAACTTCACACACTTAGAATAGCACTCGAGATACAAGACTCATAATTGCACAACTCATCTTGTCTGAGGGCACCATATAAACACAATGGAATAACAATAGAAAAATGTCTGTTGTCATAGAAAAATATGTGTTTTCACATGGGATGGTTTTTTTTAGGTAACAATTCTTGAAATTGCTAGTGAATACTTTTATACAGGAATACACGAAGAAAAGTAGGCTTAAAACAACTTCAATTGGTCAGAAAATAATTGCAAAATTATACTGTATGTTAGTCAGTCAGTCCTGTTGCAAGGTATGTACATGTTACATGTTTCCTGTTACAGCAGCACCTGAGGTAATTCACATCAGAGCAGGAAAAAAGAGGTAAATTCCTGAAAGTCTGCCTTCTCCTCCTGTGATACTTATTATGCTTAGAAACAAGAAAGGATTCTCCATTTTCTTTTAGCTAAATGAAGAATAAAAAGGGACCTAATTCACACTTGTAGTCTCCTTTTCTCCTTTGCAATCCTTACCACCTACCTGGACAGTAGATTGCTATGACTGCTGCCATCCACTAGAGTTGAGTGTATTGATCTGTTTTCATGTCATTATGGGTTTGGGTTTACTCTATCTGGAAAAGTATTCCTCCTCTCTCCTTCCCTTCTCTCTCATTAGGTCAAAATTGCAAAGACACAAAAGATTTTATTTAGGAAAATTTAAAAAACAATGTGCCTGCAAAATGTAGGTGAAAGAGACAAAAGTAAGTGTTCTAAAAAGTTACAGACTATGTGCAGGGGAAAAGCTAATTCTAGGGGAAAAGCTAATTCTAGAAAACTTTACTGATGGACTTCTTCCCTTTAAAAAAAAAGTGGGGTTGTTTTCAGTTTTACCAGAATGACGCTGACCATGATGCCCTCTACAGTGAAGGAAAGGGAGGAAAAGGAGAGTAATATAAAACAGATTCACTAGGACTTTAGAATTAGACATGTCTATCCCGTATTAAAAAACAGAGTTCTACACGCACACAACTAAAATGTCAACAAGTGTTCAGTCTTTCACTATGAAAACAAAGATTGGCTCTTGGATCCCCCTTACTCCCTTATGCTTTTCTTTCTTCTTTGTTTTGTTTTATATTAACTCTGTGTCTCAATGTAATGATTCATTTGTTTTTTGTGATTGTCAGGGATAACTGATGTTTTCAAAAAAGAGCCATTTTTAAGTTTTACTGTCCTTGGATATTCAAGTGCTAGATTTATACTTAGCTCATTCTTAAAGAATGTTCTTCTGAATATTGCTAATTCTTTTATACCAACAGAGTAAATCTCTGCTGTGAAGTACAAGAATAAATAGTGTAAATAGTGGTTTAAGTTTGACTGCTATCCTGACCTCCAAGGAGAAAGTGTTTACAATAGGGTGGCTTTATATACATTTTCTGATTCAAGCTTTTCTCATGAAAGCATCTTATTTGTCCATTATATCATAAGTAAACTGATTAGCTTCTGAGCATTGGTGTTTTTTTAAAATAAAGACACACTACTAAATCATAAGATTATTGACTCTTTAAATTATTTCCATCATATTTTTCTAGCACCCCTATTAAGAGGATGCTGAAATTATGAATACAGGTGTGATGATCATTCTAAATCTTCCAGAAGTCCTTTTCTTGTGAACTCTCTATTTGAGAACCACTGAGTTAGTGATTATGAGTCTTCCATTGTCATACTGCCAAGAGAAGGAAGGTACTGATGGATGGGATTCAATTATGAAAAGCTTCTATCATTTATACAGTTTTGCTTTAGTACATAAGTATTTTAGAATAGACACATGTAGTCTGATTTCTTTATTTTACACGATCTATTTAAAAAAGAAATCTGAAGAAATTGCAAACTGTGCAACAATCATCTAAAGTAAACAGGAAACAAAGGTGTTTCTTACCTGTAAAGGCCTTGTCACATTCACAAAGAAAAGTGTTTGGGGTAACATTGGTGCAGTTACCATTGAAACACGTATGTGGCTGGCACTGTCCAACTATTTCTGTACAATTTTTACCTATTTAAAAGGAATAATAGGAACATTGAACTTTAGTAAATATTTCTATTTTTTCCCTGAAATGTAAAACTTATATGTAAAATAAAACATCATATTTAATAGATAGATGGATGGATAGATAGGTATTTGTGCTAACGTTGGTCACTACTTTTCACCAAAATTACTGAAGTTCTAAAGCAAGGCAGAAAGATGTTCAGCTGCTGTAATATGAGCTACTGTACTCAACCTCATCTGCCATATAGTTACTAATTCACATATAGCTTAAAATGCAGAAATGTTATTAGTACAGTATTAGTATTAGTATTTGTTTCTTTGTGACATGAATCTAGCTTACAGTTTCTTCCAGCAAACAAAAGATGTTCTAATGTGGAGTCAATTTGACTGAATTTTTTTTAATGTGCATCTTTCTGGAAATTACAATTCCAATTATACGTTGTTTATGCTATTACAGCATATGGGTCTAAACACCATATAATTATGCTTGCCACTTGAATTGTTGCTATGACATTCACACTTCAGCGTCTTTTCAAATTTCTAATAGACTTGCTATTATGGGAGGCACTTTTTTTGTCCTTACTCTTGTGTAGCCACATCCATAATATGCGATGGTTTAATCTCCTAGTTCTTCTTGTTCACATGCACCATATTTACCGAAACAATATTGCCGGTACAGGATTATGGCATTAGCCAACACTGTCCCATATAGGCTAACAGAATATTTTAAGCATTGCTTTTTGATAACATTAAGCATGATGATTGCTTTTGAGATAATTACTTGTGAATCTTTCCATTAATTTGAATTAAAGTAGTACCAGCCACTTTTTTATATTATTAATTTTAAAGCATTTTACACAGCTCTCAGAAATCACAAAAGAAATAGAAAACACACTACATACCATCAATGTTCTCTATTTTACTAAACTTTGAATAATTATAAAAATATTTTTTTATAACATTAATTTATTCATACCTGCATCATCTTCTATTTGCAAATGCATTAGTTTGAAAAGCAATTAAAAATAAATTACAGTAAACTTTATGTGATACAACCTTCATTTCTGTGTTCTATGAACCTCACTTGTTCCTGACTCATCAGCTGTGTTTCATAGCATAGCATTGCAATTGTGAGAGCACAGAAGTGAAGTCCATCAAAGGAACATTGCTAGAATTCTGCTCCACAAGTACAGAAAGAGCTACAACAATCCTTTTTGTGATGTGAATGAATATTTCTGATACTTTCTAAATTATTCACAAACTCCATTGGTCTGAATGCAGCAACAATATACCAATCATTTTCTTCATCTCCTTTTCTTCCTCCATGAAATGAGACAATAGTTAGGTAAGAATGTATCTAATCATGCTGCCCTCCCTGGCGATCCAATCCCAAACCCAGATTCAGTTTCTCCAATGGGTTTTGAGTAAATACTGCAGTATTTCCTAGAGAGAATTAGGTGATTTTTTTCATTTGTAAAATATTTAATTTGATGACAACAATATGTTTAGCAAACTCCTTTTGAAAGGAACTTTACAGTGCAAAACAATCTGGAAGAAAGGAGCAAGTATTCTGTATTGCTTGTTTTTCTAATTATATATTTGCCTTTTTAATTAGAAACAAATTTTGATTTTAAAATTTTTTCTAATGTAATTTAAAAGGTCTTTAAACTGAAAAGAGAGTAATTGTGGCAGGTTGAATGAAATATTCATTTCAACAAAACAGTTTGCTGTTTTTCAGCAGTTTGGTTAACTTGGGGTCTTACTCCAAAGTATTTATATTATTTGGTGTAACAACTGTAACTGCTGAACAAACAAACAAAGAAACAAATGCAGTTACTTCTGTAAATTCACAAGTATTTACTTACGTCTTGTGCTTAAATGGGAAAGAAGCATGATGAGGACATATTCAGTCTTTCTCCACAACGCACACATGAATGTAAGCAAGCACAAACTTGCTTACTTGCTGTCTTCAAATGATTGCAGAGTCTCCTACAAGTGACTACACATAAAAGAGACTCAGTAGAGATGTGGTAGTGGCAATGGACAGCCAAATTATACAAAAACCTCGCTAATGATGTTCTCACTATCTTCTTATCTATTAAGGAAAATGTATTATCTGTGTAACATTTATTCCCAGGGGGATGGAACAAGAAATACCTGAAAATTGTGGAGGACACATGCATTCGTAAGAATCTCCAGTAAGTTCAGATTTCTCAGTACAGGAGGCATTGTTGTGGCAAGGTTTAGTGGAGCACATATCAAACTTCTGGCAGAATATTCCAGAATACTGTGAGAAACAATGGCAATTATATGCTTTTTCCCAAACATGACTTAGACATTTTCCATGCCCAGAGCATAATGGTGCATTTGGAGACTGTTGGCAAAACTGCTGCTTCACGGTTACATTCAGACGAAGGCCCATGTTGCACAATAGTGGGCCTCTCTTATGAAGCTCTGCGAAGTAATGAGTTCCAACACCAAGCCAGTTCGGGCCAACTTGGTGTAGTCCTCTTATCTGGCAAAAAAAAATCAACTGCTCTTGAAGAAAACCAGCTTTAGGGCAGTTAATAAATTCTTCCTTGGAGACATTCACCAAATTCATTCCATAGGACTGAAAGGATGGCTCAGAGGAGATGAAGAGGCTATCCCCTAATTGAAGCTGTAGTGGGCATATCTGAGGGTTATTGAGATTTTGTTCTTCTGAGATTTCCCCAGTAATATTTTTATTCATATTCCAGCATTCGGCGTAAAAGTCTGAGCAGATGTTTTCCCTTGGTGTCCATTTTATCACTGTAGGTTTTGGTTCCACTCGCCATTCAGCTGTCATTTGCCTCTCACATATTACCTGCCCATTTACAATGCATAGTTGAAGAAAGCACGCTAACAAACAAACTGCTAATTTTGCAGTCATTGTTTCACCTGGCAAATAAGAGTCACCTTTCACACCTGCTTCATTACTGACGGCGGCTTGAGAACACCTGTTCCCTAAGATGTGTCTGTATTTTCCATGGCAGCCTAGGAATTCAAACAGAGAAAAATTTCTGTTTTCACACTAAATGCAGCTGAACATCAAAGTCTCATTACAAAAATAGAAAATATACAGCAAAGCAAGGTCTACATCTAATGACACTTGTGAAACTGGAATAAGTCCAATTAACTGATCAGAACTACACCACTGTAACTAAAGTTAGATTTTTCCTATTTCTATCCCTGTTAAAGATTTGAATTTAATTTACCACATTTCATTGTACTTGTATATGGAAGAGGAAGAGCTTAAAAGTATACTTTCCATTTTCCCTCCCTCCATTGAAAAAACTAATGATAACCAAGTTAAAACAGGACATCTGTGGCAAAACTAAGTAGTAAACCAGAACATCTAAGCTCTAATCATGAATTTTAAGCATAGATGTTTTCCTGATAATGATTTAACATTATTTGATAATTAATTTATCATTAATTTATAATAAAAGTAGAAATGCTGAAGACATAAGCATGTGAATTATGGCTTCAATGAAGAAAACATACAAGCACATCCTCAACACTTTCATGCTCACATACACTCAGCAAAACACTTAATTAAATCCTTAGCTTTAAGAGTATATATCTGAAAACCAAAGGTCCTTAATCATATGCTTGAGGTTTTTGATGTATCACAGACAAATCCAGCAGACTACAAAGTCCTAGAGGGCTATTTAATTTATAGAAAAGCTTTTTTTGGACCTTCAATATATCTAGTAATTTTTATTGCATGAAGACAAGTGATTACAGAACAGGAAGAGAACCATAATAACATTATAAAGCTTATTCTTGGAGTCATCTTAGAAATTGTCAATAGCTGTGAGTTAGTAACAGTTTATCTTGCCTTAAATATAATGTTTTGTCTCCCTTTTAGTCCTATAATACTTTTTTTTTCCTCAGTATATTACATTTTAAGATAGTGGCCTCTCAAGTGACATTCACAAATGAGAAAATTATTGTAAAGAATAAACTGTATCTTACCAGGAAAGCCATTTGATAAAAATAAACAGTAACATTTATATTTTGAAATTTGTTTACATTATTTTCATTTTTACACGGCATATGGGATGACATGGTTGTGTATATTTCTACACCTACATACACCTGGTCTGTCTCTGAAGTGCACATGGATCATGATACCACTTTAATTACATAATTTCATGAAATGTCCTCATCTTCCTCCATGTACTTTAAAAATATTTTGGTCTATACTTTGGACTATGCTGAAAGATAAAAGTAGGACAGGAGATAAAGATATTGTTTGTGGAAACTTTGAGCTGAGGATTTTAAATGACTCAGTGAACTGTTGAAAATGATAGGATAAAATCAAAGGGTGGTATTCAGTCTCCCCTATTGTCCCCTAAATTGGGATGAAAACTTCTAAAATTTATCTGTGTCCCTTTAGTAAATTGCTGCACATGTGAAGCTGTCCCAATGACCCTTGTGCAGCAGAATAACCAGCACTGTTTAAACCTTTGAAGATACCAGAAAGGTGTGGACTATGACTAACTAGTAGTAATAATAGCAGACTTGAGGCTTAGGATATTTAATTTGGAAGAGGTAGAAACCAGGTGTTGCTTCCCCTCCCACAATAGTGGGACCAGTTCTGATTAATAACTTCATAAACAGCGTAGTGCAGTTGGGTGCACCCTCAGCAAGTTTGCTTATGACACCAAGCTGAGTGGTGCAGTTGATGTGTCTGAGGGACAGGATGCCATCCAGAGGGACCTGGACAAGCTTGATTAATAAGCCTGTGTGAACCTCACGAGGTTCAACAAAGGCCAAGTTCAGGGTCCTGCACCTGGGTCAGGGCAATCCCCAGTATCAATACAGGCTGGGGGATGAAGGGATCAAGAGAATCCCTGCCTAGAAGGATTTGGGGGTAGTGGTGGATGAAAAGCTGGACATGAACCATCAATGTGCGTTTTCAGCCCTGGTGAGAACCCACCTGGAGTAGAAGGAAGAATCACCTCCCTCAACCTGCTGACCATGCATCTTTTGATGCAGCCCAGGATATGGTGGGCCTTCAGGGCTGCAAGCGCACATTGCCGGCTCATGTTTAGCTTTTCATCCACCAGTACCTGTGCTTAATGGATTCCTGACAGTCAGTTCCTTAATGTCCCAGGCCTGGTGTGGGTTGCCCATGGCTGATGTCTCTGAGGATGTACATACCTTTGCGGCATGGCATGCCTCCCCCAACGCCTCTCCAGCCCCTAGCAGCTACCAGTGCCTATTGTACATATGCCTGAGCGGAGCCATGAGCACCTCTGGCTTGATGATGGTTTGGCACGGGTGGCTTTCCCCACCACTCTTTATGTTGGTCCAGAGCCCTCAGGAACCATCCACAAGGTGGTTCATGGCCTGATACCACTACAGCCCTGCTACTCAAACCCAGTCCTCTGTGCCTGTTACAGCCTACACAGCTCTCATTTAATTCACTCGCAGTTCTGTGTTCTCAACATGCCAACTGACCAGTCTAAGGACTAGAAACCTGCCAAAAAGGCCATCCAAGGAATCACAAAGGCAAAACAGATGCTAGAAAAAGTATGTCTTATTTCATGGTTTCCCCTAAATAATAAAAAAAAGCCATTCTTTTTGCCTTTCGTCTTCACTGCAGTTCTCTTTCCAAGATCGGAAGCCCCTGGCCGTGACTGCAGCCACGACTGTGATCTGCTAAGGCCAGAGAGGCAGTGAGTACAGGAAACTAAACAGTCATGGCAGGTTACAGCTACCATGTACATTGGGAAAATAGCTCAACACAGCATAATTAAAGATTTTTTTTTTACATAGGGTCAGTAACTGTTTCACGGAGAAGTAGTTTAGAAAACATAAAAGGCAAAGCAACCTTTGCTGTGATTCTAGCTATTTCATAGGTCCTGATTCAGAACTGCAACGTGTCTAACAGTGGCCATCATGTACTTAGATTCAAAATGTTTACAGAAGGATCAAGACTAAAAAAAATGTCCACAGTTGTCCAAAAGAGGAACTACTAATGCAGTTAAATTGTTAAAATGAGGCTTAAAAGAGGGAAATTATGTTAAATGCTTATAGAAAAAATAGAGATTATCTAAGGATACTGTATTGGAGAACAGAGAAAAAATGTGTACATTAATCAGGGCTTGAAAATAGATAAAAGGGATCTGGTGTGGCTAAACTGAGGGTGTGGGAAGGAAAGCAAGAAGCAGACCTTCGAATTTGTAATTCCCTATAAATAAATGAAATAAAAACATCACAAACTCTGGTAGAGAAAAACATAGATTGATATAAAACCACTAAAAGAAAGAAAAGAACTCAAAGATCAAGTGCCAGTATCAAAACCAACAAATCTCTGGAAAGAATAGCAGTAATAGAAAGCCTAACAGAGAGGTTTTATATGACTAACAGACATTCTGAGTATGAAAGGAACACTCAGGGAGATATTTAGAAAAACAAAATTATATGTCTTTATATTCACTATGAAGGAGTTTAATGAGGCTGGTACAAAGGATTTGTTAGGGTTTGAAGTGTTGATAGAAGACATTTAAAACAAAATAAACAGCATCAACAGCAACAGTGAACCAGACCCCATGAAATATCCAGTTCTAGGAGAGCTCAAGAATTAAATAGGTTAATTTTTTTTTGTTTATAACTTCTTACTTAAAACTACCTGGGTCTAAATCATTGGGGAAGCATCAATATGACTCCCGTAAAACAAACCCAGGCCTCAAAAGACTTATAGGAGTTCTCTGAGGATTCTTCATAAATAAAATATTACAAAATCACTCTAAAAAAATCGGGATTATGTCTTTGTCTGTTAAGGTATACTTGCTGTAGAATAAGAAGAAAGTTTATATAATTTAAATGCAAGAACCGTCTGTAGAAGAATCAAAACACATTAGTTCTTCCTCCCAGCTGAGTGCCCTACTGCACTCTTTTTTAATGACAAATGAAAGGACTTACTTCCTGTTCAGTGTTATCACTTCTTTTGTAGGAGGGTTGAAAAGTGAATTCCTGTGACTCTAGTTTAACTTCTCATTGGTGATAGAAGGAGATGATAGGATGAAGGGAAATTTCATGTTTGGGGGAGAAAGTTCAAGAGACTGGTGAGGCAGGCACAGTAAGGAGCCGGGTGCTTGCAACTTGTAATAAGTAATCACAGGCTTCCAAAGTGGTAACAATACTTTCTAAGGACTGAAGCACACAGAGTTTGGGGCAACCCAGAAAGTTGTTGAGATGACTAGAATCAGTGAGTGCAATAAGTAAAAGCTGTTAATAACCCCTTTCTGTGTATGTTCTGTCTTCCTTGATTTTCTGTGTTAAAAAGCTTATAATCAAACATGGTGTTTGAATAAAACATGTCTTTATTTCTTAGCTTAAAACCTTTGGGGGAGCTTGCTTGAATAGATGGTCTATACAGAGCATGCCTGTAGAAAGTAAATCTGCTTCTCCAGTTGATTGAGGATATGTCAATATCCTTGTCGCTATCAATATGTTTGATGCAGCACCTTTTCCTACATTCTCTGCAGAACTTGCCTTGTCCCAAGATCTACATTCTGTTGTGCTGTTGATGCAGTGGCACAGTGGATCATACTCACATTTGGTGAAAACTATGGTCACAATACAAACTAGAGAAGAAAAGGACATATTCAGAAGTTCATAATGTAACCAAACATGAAGACAATTTCACAAGCTACTGAGAATGGCATTCTCTCTAGTCCCACTGACTTCACCCTGCTGAATTTCACAGGTTTGCTGCAATCACTGGTGATAATTATGGTGCTTGAGGGAAAAAAACATTGCTAGGAATATTAACAATAGAAATTGCTAATGAATACACTGTGTTCTTCATTACTGTTTCTACATACTGAAAAATATGAATAATAGAATTTAATCTGTAAATCCTCATCAGAGAGCTGAGAAGGTCAGCCAATAGTTCTTCGTGCCTTTTCCCTTGTTTGAAGAATTTGCTGATCTAAAATAATTGAATATTATATGCTAATTTTACTTTTCAGAAAAGTTACTGGATCTTTCTTAGACAAACAGTACTCTCTTTCTGTAGAAGACTGATGAATGAAACAGTTTGAGATAAAAGTACTACTAATGTAATTAAATTACATATGGCAATATTGGCCCATTTTATATAGCAATACAGCAAATCACAAAACATGTGAAGTACCTAACACTCAGCCTATTGGAATTTAATTGAACTTGATTCAGTGAATTTGAATTAAGAGCTCTGTGAATGATAGATAAAACCATTAAAAAAAAGGAAAAGGAAAGCTTAACACATCATGCAGTAAAGAGCACTGTACCATGTTGTTACACCTTGAATGTTAACCTTTCTCAACTGAATAGAATATTACTATACCATGAAAAATTCTGTATGTAAAACTATTAATGTATCCAGTGATTCCTGATTTTATACTAAATCTGTATTGCATTTATTGTATATATGTATATATGTATACACAACAATAGTCATTGTATTTTATAATTATTAATATCTGTAATTATACTAAATCTGCAGTGTATTTTTAGCTTTTTGTTTTAAATATTGCAGTGAATTCCTTTTCAAAGTTAAACAAATGTACTATTATCAATAAATATTTTCAATTAATCTTCATTCTTCAACTGTAGTTCAAATCTGAATGAAAAATCTAGATGCAGTTGGATAGTGGAATATAACTTGTCTTTAAAAGCCTAAAACTTTAATGAATATGTTCAAAACACAGATTAGTAGATATTCAAATTGCTAGACTTAGAAAAGATCAATTTCAGATAGCATACAGTTTCTTAGAAATAAAAAATAATTACAGAGATTTCACAAACAATTTTGTCTTTCGATGTTGTTTCCCAGATTTTTCAATATGTATTTATATCCAATAGTAGGAGATGTGGCATATTTCTGAATTTAGAAAGTAGTCATTAAGACAACCCATACAGACATTAACCACTATGTACGTGTATTCTTAAGAATCTCATTCTTCTATATCTTTTATATCTCCAGTATTCAAAACCTAGAACTATATCAAGGGTATAAGTCTCTGGTGCAGAGCAAATTGCACTTTACTGCGTTAGACAACCAAATCCACAAATCATCTTTAAATCAGTTATCACCTTGTTTCCCTTTGTTTGAGGTTTTTTAAGTTTTTACAGCAGGTATTTCACAGGTGCATTTACAGTGACCTTTTCATTAAGATCAGAAATACAGTTCTGAAGCTAAATCCAAATCATCCCCTCTTAGCACGCTTCAGTTCACATAATGCAGCAATCTCAGAAAAAGTGAAGCATCAGATGAAATAAACCTGAAATAAACACCTCAAGAATGTATCTAGTGCATTCCAGGCACTAATGGATGGTTGACCTGTATGTGTAGGGCTAGTCTGCAGTAAAATCCCCAAAAGAAGAATAGAACAGATATCAGGTAGCAGTATCAGATTGTTTAACTTTAAAAATCCTCTCTTACTGCTCCACACTGCTTGAAAATGTAGATATACCTGTGAACTAAATGTCAACTAAAATAGAGTTAATATACTAAACTATTCAAGGAGTTAAACTCTATTATATTCAACAGAAGTGTTCCCTAATTAGACCAAAGGAATTAAGTCCATCATGTAGACTAATCTGTCTGAAAACTAGCATAAATCTTGAAAAGAAAATTCATTTTTGCTAACTCCAGCTAATTTAGGTCCAGTGAATTGGCCCCAGCACTGTGTTAGAGAAAACATTAGCCTGATCTGTTCATTTTTAAGGGACTATATTAGTCAAGGACTGCTTGACTATTGCAGTCTATTGTAACTGTAGTTGAGACAGAAAGAAAGAACAAGATTATTGGAGCCTCCTAGATGTCCTACTTAACTGAAAAAAGAATCAGCATAGGAGCAAGCCAAATGTTAAAGGAAGGCTTAGTTCTATTTTGAATTTGTATTAAAGTATTCAGAAAGGATCATGCACAAACTGAAACACATCAGGCCTTACTGGCATTGTTAATATAATCTGAGCCTACACTGGGGAAAGAAATTTAAAAATATGGTATGCCTTAAATGAACAATCAATATTTCAGGGGTGAGTTTTCTGTAGATGAGAGTTCTCTTAGTTTTGGGTTTACGTGGCAAGGTTTTGTTAGTAGGGATCCTACAGGGGTGGCGTCTGTGAGAAGATGCCAGAAGCTTCCCCAATGTCTAATAGAGCCAATGCCAGTCACCTCCAAGGAGAACCTGCCGCTGGCCAAAGCTGAGCCAATCAGCAATGGTGGTAGAGCCTCTGGAATAACATATTTAAGAAGGGTAAAAGTAGCTGCACAATAGCAGCCAGAAGAGAGGAGTGACAATATATGAAGTAAACAACTCTGCAGACAGCAAGGTCAGCAAAGAAGGACGGGGAAGAGGTGCTCCAGGCACTGGAGCAGAAATTCCCCTGCAGCCCATGGAGAGGCAGGCTGTCCCCCCTGCAGCCCATGGCAGTCCACAGCAGAATAGATATCTGCCTGCAGCCCATGGAGGACCCCACTCTGGAGTAAGTGGATGGGCTCAAAGGAGGCTGTGACCCCATGGAGAGGAGCCCACATAGGAGCAGGTTTTCTGGCAGGACCTGTGACCTCGTGAGGCACTCACACAGGAGCAGTCTGTTCCTGAAGGACAGCTCATAAGGGATAACAGAAAATGATTTTACAAAAATATTAAAAACACAAAGAGAGCCAAGGAGAATCCCTTATTGGATGCAGGAGGGAACATTGTCACTAAGGATGAGGAAAAGGCTGAGGTACTTAATGCCTCTTTTGCCTCAGTCTTTAATAGTCAGACCAGATATCCTCAGGGTACCCAGCCCCCTTGAGCTGAAAGACAGGGATGGAGAGCACAATAAACTCCCCTTAGTCCAGGAGGAAGCAGTTAATGACCTGCTACTCCACCTGGATACTCACACCTCTCTGGGGCCTCATGGGATCCGCCCAAGAGTACTGAGGGAGCTGGCAGAGGAGCTTGCCAAGTCATTCTCCATTATTTGTCATCAGTCCTGGTCAACAGGGGAGGTCCCAGATGACTGGAGAATTGCCAATGTGACGCCCATCTACAAGAAGGGCGGGAAGGAGGAACTACAGGCCTATCAGCCTGACCTCAGTACCAGGGAAGATTATGGAGTGGTTCATTCTAAAGGCGCTCACAGGACAACCAAGGGATGAAGACCAGCCAACATGGGTTCATGTGGGGCAGGTCCTGGTTCACCAACCTGATCTCCTTCTATGACCAGGTGATCCGCCTAGTGGATGAGGGAAAGGCTGTGGATGTTGTCTACCTGGACTTCAGTAAAGCCCTTGACAGCGTCTCCCACTAGATATTAGGAAAAATTTCTTTACAGAGAGAGTGGTCAAACATTGGAACAGGCTGCCCAGGCAGGTGGTGGAGTAGCCGTCATGGGTGGTGTTCAAAAAAATGTGTAGACGTGGCACTTTGGGACATGGTTTAGTGGGCATGATGGTGTTGTACTATATGATGTCATGCTCAGTATGTAAACCTGGAGGGAAGAAGAAGGAGGGGGTGGAGGGGACATTCGGAGTTAGGGCATCTGTCTTCCCAGGTAACTGTTAAGCGTGATGGAGCCCTGCTTCCCTGGAGATGGCTGAACACCTGCCTGCCCATGGGGAGTGGTGAATGAATTCCTACTTTTGTTTTGCTTCCTTGTGTGGTTTTTGCTTTACCTGTTAAACTGTCTCCATCTTAACCCATGAGTTTTCTCACTTTTACTCTTCAGACTCTCTCCTCCATCCCACCGTGGGGGAATGAGCGAGTGTCTGCATGGTGCTTATTTAACAGCTGGGGATAAACCACAACAGTATGTTAACATTTATATCAATTCTTAGTATTTATGTAGAATTGGGAAAAACTGCAAAATGTATAGTAATGTGTTCATAATATTTTTTCTCATACACAGTAAATTTCATGATTATTGTATTTGTACAATTTACTGAAGCATGTAAGTCAATATGATTTAAATACAGACTTACCATTTTGCACTCTCTTATTAAAAGCAATCTATGGATATCACTAAAATATTTGAAAATAACTAAATTAAGTTTTTCATGGCTTGCACAAATGTAGAAGGAAAAGACCTACTTCCGTGTATCTTCATAGACTCAGTTTGCAAATTAAAAAATGTCAGAGAAATAATTTATAGCAGGGTCGGAAAGATACTGACTTTTCTAGAAAGTCATTAGAAATGCATTTATCTGCAGAACTTCAACCCTACCCCTTCTCCTCCCTTTCCACCCCTCCAGTTTTACTCCTTTATACTTTTCCATGTAGCACATTTTACTTCTGAAAAGATTTTTGTATTCTCACCATAAAGTGGTTGAAAACGTCTTTTAATTTTCTTACTATTTCCTACTAATTTCCTACATTTATAACTGTAATAGCCTTTCTGAGTGGCATTTTTTTGAGCTGTACATTTGATTTTACTCTGTTCCCAAGCCTTGCCTTGTGAATGCATCTTTCTACTTTCTTTTGTGGATATACTATATCATTGCAAAAGGATACTTTTAAAACTGTTGAAGGTTTGACTTCTAAGACATGAAACCAAGACCTGTCAGAATTAAGCTTGAAACTCTGGCCTGACATTGGCCTCTTAGTATAAATCCAGTCCCACAAGTAATCCTCTTAAGTAGTTCCTTTTTCCATAATCATACTTGTAATTCAAATAGAAAATTATTATAATCCTTTAAGCTGTAGAAATACATTAAATTTAATTCTTTCAAATTTATAGTGAAATCATGCAGATAGACACAGCAAAGGAGAAACCACCTGATCATGTACTGCAGATCCACCTTAAGTTATTTGTTATAGATTAATTGCAGTATAAAATATCGAGAGTAGCAAACTGAAAGTCTTCGGAATGAAATGGAAATAAGTAGACCTCTTAAAGAGAGAAAAGTCAATAATTTTTTCTACGTTATGGTTAGCAACATACTTTCCCCTGATTTATAAGCAGGGCTGATCAAACAGTAACTTGTTTTGATTATTTTAAGACACTTGGATGGTACATATTTTGATAATATGTTAGTTTTTTCAGGAAAAAGGAAACTTTTCATTAAAAATGTAAAAAAAAATCATTCCACCATTCCGTATTATTTTAAATTTTCAAATTTTTTTTTTTCATTTCTTTGCCTCTTTCTCCTCTTGTCCCTTTAAAAGGAGAGAAAACAGAAAAGTATCTGAAAAAAAACCCAAATATTTTGAAGTTGTATAGATTTTATTTTCATACATTAGTCAAATAAAAAAAAACCCAATCAATTCCCTTTTTGTTAATTTCAAATCATTAAATACTTCTGCACATACCCTGCATGAATCCCTTTTTTTGCTAGTGCATTCTCACATTTGTCATTGGGTTCTAATCATCATCTTACCTCCACACAACCAATGTGAATCTGAATTAATTGAGAAGTGCTGTGTTTTTTCTTTGTGTCATTTAATATTTTTACCAAAGTTTTTGTGTTGGAACTTTTTTCTAATTGTTTCAGTATCACATGTAATTGTCTTACTATTTGACACAAATTTCTGTTCAGTTTTTGCTTTCTGCATATTTGAGTATAGAAACAATTCATATGGTTTCCCATTTCCTTTTTGCCAGAGTTTATTGTATTTTGCCTTGGCACAATATGCTATCTGTTCCAGAATTAAATGAGCTGTCCTTACTTTGAAACAGATGTAAAGTAATTTAATATTCAAATGACCAAAAAAACCCCAAACAAACAAACAAACAAACAAACCCCAAAAACCCAGTCCCCTGGAATCATTCAATTTGCTAGTATAGTAAATACAGTCTGAATCTCCTAAATCTCCTATATCATAAATATCTTCCTGACTTCCCTAGTAATTATTACATTCTCCCTCCCCCTGTTGTTGTGGGTTTTTTTCCTTTCCTCCATTTCAACAATAGATACATACTTTAGAGATTTCTTGTGAAGGACTATAACAAATTTTTGAAAAGAATTGTTTTTTTCTTTATTAGATAATTTTACTTGCTCATCTTTTGTAATCTGAGTAAGCAAACAGATAAATAAGACTGTATAAAAGCAGCCTAAGTATGGTGCCTTCAAACACTGGTCTTGGTTTGGAAACCTACTTACCTACTTTAAGTTTTCCATAGGCAAAACCACACATATCTATAAATTATAAAGTAATTAATTAGGTACAAGTCATACTGATCTTCTAATATTCAAGTATATGCCAATTTTCTTTAAAGCATCATTTCAAGATGTGACTTAAAACTTGGTATGTGTAGAGCACATTAGCTAAGCTATGCAGCTTCTCTAAAACAGATATTTGTTGTAGTACTATATGTAGGTATATGTTGCATTTGGAAATAATCTTAAACTGATGCTAATTATTTCAGACTGAATATGTAATGCACTCAAATAACCCTGTAAACTTTTCATTTTAGCTTATCGAACAGATGTAATACTACTTTGTCATACCAGAGAGAAGATTTAACTTGATTCACAGCAGTACAGAACTGGGTTGTTTGTGGAAGTTCACATTTTGACAATACAAATGTATACAATTTTGATTTTTCCTCTTATTAAAATTCTATAATTTTTTTTTCTAAAAATAATACATTTTATAAGTAATATAGACAACATACTCTTCAGTGTTACTAGGAAAATACCCCCAGAAATTTCTAATTTTCTCTAAAAAATGCATAAGTAATTTCAGAATTGTAGTTGGCGATCAATTGAACTTAAAAATATAACAAAAAAAAGAGGTAAAATGTGGTGCTAGCTAACCATCAGACTAAAATATTTTAAAATGGTAATAATTCCTCATAAAGTAGTTAGGCTTAACATCTGTTCAGTTAATTGACAGTAATTGTTCTTACAGAACAGGCCAGGATATTATCCTCTAACTCACAGATTGTCTTTATGACTGAAATAGTCAAACATAAACTTATGACCTATTTAAAAACTCTTATTTATTTCCTGGTAGCATCGAGCAGACATTACATAAGCACAATCACAATAGCTACTTAGAGGCATTTTCTACCATTTAGAATCCCTATCCCTCCTGTACTTGAGCTTAAAATGAAATGCCGGGAGTTAGGAACTTAGTTTATGCCTAGAAACTTTCTGCAGAAATGTATCAGTGATGTGTTAGGTTTTCCAACATTTGCCAAAGAGGCAGCAAATGAACCCTATGTGAATGAAACTCTCTCAAATTAAACACGGAGGTTTGCAACAAAAAAGATTTTGGTGTGGGGAGGAGAAAGCTGTGAACTTAGATGTTAAATACGTAGAAAAATAATAGGAAGAAAAAATGTCTTTTAACTTAAAGGAAAAATCATGCTCAGCCTAATATATTTTGTAGCGTGCAGTATTTAGGACTATGTGTTTACTGTTCAGGTCTCCCATTTACGAATCTAGTACCACCAGTCTGTCTTCACCTCAGTGTCACTTAAGTCTAAGGCACATAACTGGAAAAAGAGAGAGAGAGAAAGATTTACTCTCTGTTTCAAAACTGCCTATTCTGACCTTTCACCTGAGTGAACTTCTCCTGTGATAGAGAGCATAATCTTTACCGTAGAAGTCACTTTCCCATGAATGTATGAAGGAGTGCTAATGATGCCTCATACATACAGGAGATCACTGTAAAAGATGAGTTTAGAGTAGTAAGTTATACGCTTTAGGAAAACGATATTTGATCATTCAAGCATTTCAGGTGATGATCATGAGAATAGTTAATGAGCTTGAAAAAAGGTGAGACAGACTCCTGAGACAGTCTCCTAGTGGCTGGGAGGTAATGCTACCTATTTTCTAGAACCAATTGTGATAAGACATAGCAAAAGGAGAGTCAATTAAACTAATTATCAGCAGTGTTACTGTATGTTGCTTTATTATAAATGCAAAAATCTGTTACTTAAATTTAAAAAAAGCCCCAAAATACCCCAACATGTAGGTTTTAGATCTTCTAGTCTAAAAAATGATACATATCTCATCCTTTCCCATCCAAGCAAACAATCATTTCAGGAGGTTAATTATTTCTGTTAATAGAACACAGATTTCAAAGTACTATGATTTCAGGAACAATGCTGAATTCTCAGGTAATCCAGACTAATTGTGAAGATTTTTGTGACTGTCCAAAAATTTAACAAATTTTAACAGAAATTCAAAATAGCCATTTATAAGAATCCTATTAGGCATCAAATTCTTATTAAAAAGAAAATTGTATTCCAGAAGCATAATCTATGTTGCACAACTAAGTGCATTGTTAAAACAGCCCAGGTAAGCCATAGCGTACAATACCCAACATTTTAGTCAGTTTACAGTATTATCTGTGTAATGCAGGAAACAGCACAAGTATGTTCGTAAACATCACTGGATGAAAAATTAAAATTCACTGAACCTGATGATCTTTGTATTTTCAGAGAATAAGAAAATTGGGAAGCATTAAAAACGTTACTGTTGGCAAGAGACAATACACTGATCCACAATTATTTCAGTTTTATGTTTGTTATAGGGACTTTCATCTCAATTATTCTTTATCTACAAGTTTTATATGATATACTGGAAAAGAATAAAGCTATTGCACTTGCATAATAAGAGTTTAAATTTTATTCATTTGTTATAAAAGGATAGTTAGCCACGAATACTGTAACACCCTCCAAAAGCGAATGCAGTGTCCCAAAACTGAAATCAAATGATTCACATATTATTTGGTAACATCATTTCCAAAACTCTTTTGGAAAGTGTTATTTTCTATAATAATAATTTTTGCTTTTTAATAATGCAACTGAGGGGTGTATAAATGCTAGTTAGAAGAGAGCAATGCTTCATGAACAGAGAAGATCTTCCTTCTGAAATCACCTGAGAGTACTTCAACACATTCTCACATCTTTTTGATTACTTATAGTTAATTCAGATTTAAAATAATGCCGTTCATTTGTAGTCTGTGTTTATGGAACAGTACTGAATGAAGAGGCTCTTCAACAAACATTTTATTATTCTTCAGTCACAAGCTCCCTAACCGCTGTAATTATGCAGCTGATGAAAGTCTAATTTTGAAAATAGGAGTGCAAGATCCGACAACTATAAAGCAAATTGTTCTGCAGCTTTCTTGCATACCAAGACTTGCCCCCCAAACCCAAAAGACATAGAAATCTTCACCAGAGTAAGTCCATTACAAAGCCTGCATATGATTTGTTTCATTTAATGCATACGGTTACGAGTTTTAACTTGAGCAAGCTATATTCAGCTGGAAAATGAGAGCTAGTATCTAGTTCTGATGCAGATGTTGTTATATAATCTAAGATCCACATAGTCTGAAAGTTTTAAAATAATTCTGTCTAACATGCAAAGAAGGACGAGGCTTGCAAGAAGAACAAAATACCCCACACTAATTAAAAGTGTATGAAAATTTATCTACACCAATGCACGTAGCATGGACACCAAACAGGAGGAGCTGGAAGCTCTTGTGCAGTGAGACGGCTATGATGTAGTTGCCATCACAGAAGCATG
>NW_010561260.1:0-2226 GCF_000687285.1 Phaethon lepturus | reverse complement strand
CAGGTTCCGTGTGCCTGTGCGCTGCGTCAGTAATGAAACCTCTTACATTCTTCCAGTAAGACCTGAAAATGGAAGATGGAAAGCATGCATTTGATCGTTCCGCTCACACTCTCTGTGGTACAGGCTAGCACTCATCTTTTGTCTAATACAGTTTTACAGTTCTGAAGCAAGCACCAACTGCATAAGACAGACAGACATTCCTCTCATGAAGTAGGAAGAGGAATGTTTAGTGCTCTGGTGGAATATTGGCAGTGACGTTCTGTCGTTCATCTAGCGCTGAACAACCACATCAGCAGGCTGGTGGAGAGGAGGCGAATAATTTTGGAAAAGGGATTGAAAGTGCTAAATGCCAGCAGCTTCGCTCACAGATAACCAAGGGGTGACTACAGCCCTTGCTGTAAACATTTTACTGGAAGTGATGGGATGACATTAAATACAGGAAGGCTGAAGAGAAGTATCTGGCAAATAACTCTCATAATGGAAATGTGAAAGGTTAGCTGGTATCCCCTCATTTAGGATATTTAGAATTAAAATGGCTAAGACATGAGAAAACTACCTGCACTGAAAAATCTGCCATTATATATGTAATTACAGATTACTTTATATACATATATACACACAATATTGAATAGCTATGTGGTATTTGATGGGAAAATTTATAATTAATAATTTTAATATCTCATTGTCATGAACTGAGCCAGAAATTAGCTTTAGAATAATGCATATAATTTTATTTTTCTACATTTTAAGGCTAATAAGGTACTTAAAAATACTTTCCCTGCAAACTTTTCCAGTTAATTTTCCACACATGGTATGCTTTCTAGCAACTTAATGCTGAAGCACTTGTAGGTGTGGGAACTGCAAACACTTCAGGGCCATAAATAGCAGAAAAGTTAACTCTACAATTTGAAATTCCTGAAGTCTATTTGCTTCTCACATTATGCATTTCAGACATGTAATGGGAGCTGTACTCAAAAAAGGGCTCAGGAAAATGCCTTCCGGAAGAAATGCAGACCCTCCATTGACTGAAAGCAAAAAAGTTACAAGAAGGACTAAACCCCACCAGACTCACAGGATATGAAAAAGTAACCAGATTTCACAACTTACTGTCCAATACTTAATGAAATACTTGAAGACTGTTGCAGCAATATACAAGCAATACAACAAAGAATAGGCTAAGAACAGTAGAAAGAATTTGTAGTTAGAAAATCCAATGCAGTTATTCACCCTAGAGAACAAAAGCAAAGCTGAAATCAGGATATGTACAGTACACAGTTTTAAAACAATAAGTACTACCAATTTTTTGGGGTTTTATTAAGCCTTTCGAGTATACAACACAATTTCGTCAAGAAATTGCTCCCCTCAGTGGCGAAGTGAAATATAACTGAAGTCTCTTTGCTTTTCACTTGAAGACTTCTTGCTATGCCAAGTAAAAGGAAAGTTCATACTTTTGGAATCTGTTTTAAGGTTGGTACCACCGGTAAATTTGTAACAGTCTACTGACTCATGTCTGTTTGTTGTCTGCAAAGATAATCAGGTCTGGGATTTCTGTGCTGCTTTATTCATTTGCAAAACTCAGGAGCCAGATTCACCACTACTTGTTTGTTTACAGATGAAACAAATAAAACCAAATATGATTTTAATTCTCCATGCCCAGGACAACTCTGGAAAGGAACAAGGGAATGAAGTTTTTATTAAGCCTTTCGAGTATACAACACAATTTCGTCAAGAAATTGCTCCCCTCAGTGGCGAAGTGAAATATAACTGAAGTCTCTTTGCTTTTCACTTGAAGACTTCTTGCTATGCCAAGTAAAAGGAAAGTTCATACTTTTGGAATCTGTTTTAAGGTTGGTACCACCGGTAAATTTGTAACAGTCTACTGACTCATGTCTGTTTGTTGTCTGCAAAGATAATCAGGTCTGGGATTTCTGTGCTGCTTTATTCATTTGCAAAACTCAGGAGCCAGATTCACCACTACTTGTTTGTTTACAGATGAAACAAATAAAACCAAATATGATTTTAATTCTCCATGCCCAGGACAACTCTGGAAAGGAACAAGGGAATGAAGAAAAAAATAGTAGGTGTTTGTTTCAAAACTCAGGTTTGAAAGAGCCGTACAGACACTATTCTGTTGAAGAAATGTATTTAAACAGTCTCTCTTCTCAGACAACTACAAAACAGTATCCAGGACATAACATGGACAGTGATGATCCATTTTTAGCACGC
>NW_010561259.1:0-3942 GCF_000687285.1 Phaethon lepturus | reverse complement strand
AAGGAAGGAAGGAAGGAAGGCAGGAAGGAAGAAGATGCACTCCTGTAATTAGAGAGAGTAGACCAGAATAAATGAAAATTTAGGATAAATATAACCAGAGAAGGTTTTCAGCAATAGATTTCCAAAGTTTAGTAACTTTTTGGCAAAATTGTGAATGTCTAATACTATCAGAATCAAATTCTAATCAATTCAGAATCAAATTCTAATCAATTCAAGTAAATAGAAATTAGTCATCTCGATTAAGTATGTGGGGTTAAAGTGGAATCTTGTTTGACTTAATTTTCTTTTCATCTTGTGAAAACAATGTAAAATTCTGAAAGGCGTGTTGTTCTCTTGGCACTATAGTCAGCTTTTCCAGAAAGGTAGCGTTGCTCAGAGGGAGACTGTGATCACTGCAGTTTCATCCCAAGTGTTTCGTGTTGCGCGCAACTTACGCAGTAAATTCTTGACTTTTGAGAGCAGAGGTTCTCACTGGCTTGGAGAGAGATGGACAACTCGGTTTTTATTTGGCTATACTTCGCAGGTTTCTAACTGCTAATTTTGCAAAGCCACAGAGGTCATAAACATGTATGTGATCTTCCACAAGGTCAGAGAAATGTGTTGAGAAGCAGAAATATGAACTGGCCACATATACAATACCGGCTTGAGTAAATCCCAAACTTCCCAGGTGTTTCCTGCTTGGTACAAACAATGCATTCAGATTTTTAAAGGAGCAATACAGCTTGTTTCTTAGAAAATAATGGTAAAGCAGGGGTCAAACTATCACATTAATTACCTGGAGGTCATTTGGAGAAAATTACTATCAAATGTGTTGAAAAAGGTTTTATATTCTAACAGAAATTATGATTTGCTGTTTCTATGGAAACTGCAATGGTAGTTCATAAAAGCTCTTTAATGGAGGTTTACAAAAGCTTAACAACCTGAAGTCTAGCAACGTCTACGGAAAAAGCGCGTGCGCGCACACACACACACGCGCGCGTGTAAGGCTAATTTCATCTGGAACTCTTTGATTTCAACCAGAGTTACATCAGGCATGAACCGAGTCCCTAGCGTTTAATAGTTTTATAAGATATAGGGATAAATATTATAAGATAATACTGGAATTGTAATCCTCAAATCTTTCTCCTCTGTTGGACACACAGGCACTGTCGTACTGTCACCCTGATGAAATGGAGCAAATCTTGGAGGAATAGAACTATTTAAAAATGAACACTATTTCAATCCGTAGAACATTCTGGCCTAGGGTTTTATTTTTATATTTCCATATTTCATTAACCGTGCGTTTCTGGTGGGTCCCGTCTAAAGCAAGGCTGAACATTCTGCTCTTTCAGACATGCTTAACTTTAAGCACGTCAAGAGTTATATTGACTTCAATGCATAAAGATATGAAAATGTTTAAGAACTTTACTGGCTTAGAGCCAGATTGCTCAGCTCCCAGCAAGAGCATGCCCAATATCAATGATTAATAATAATGAAAACTAGAATTTGCATTTTTTGAGGCGGTTCATTGATAACTTTTCCAAGATGGATATTCCTTTTATCTACCATGCACACACGCAGTCTGTTTCTGCAGTGAGGTATCATTGTAAAAAATCTTCAAGAGGCACGATGGACTGCAGGTAGTCGAGAGGACTAATAAACATGAATCTTGCAAAAAGAGGAATAATGTGATGTTTTAGTTCAAAGTGCAGTCAGGGTTATTGCTGTGATTTTGTGAAGATTCAAAACATTGCTGGTTTGCTGACAAATCTGTCATATAAATCTTTAAAGCTCAATAACAGTTCCAGGAAAAATATATGGGTGGAGTAATGATGAAGAATAAGCCATTACATAATTTAATGGAAGTGATAGAAACACCCTTATAATGTTTGCCTTCAAATATTAGTTCTATATGATTTTTATGCTTTCTACTAAGACTTTGTAACAACTCCCAATTATTTAGGGTAATGAACTACTTGAATTGAGCCACAGACTATTTGCAGACTGTTGAATCGTTACTGTTTTCCTGTGTTTGTATTTGCTAAAGAACATGTAAGCAATTTGGGGTGAAATTAATAATAAAAGTTTGCTCATCTGCATGAAACATGGATTTTCTTCTTTTGCTAAAGGGATATCACATGAATGGGGAGAGAAGAGAATGGCTAAAATTTGTTTGCATCATTAGCATCATTTTAAACCGAATCCTCCAGGTATCCCTCCTTTCTGTATGTCAGATTGGTCAAACGACTCCCATTGCGGGAAACTAAACCAACTCCGCGTATTGGAAAATAAAATCTCAACTAGTGACTGACCTTCGGGCAGCTTCATGCACATCTGCAATCAGAGGATCAGAGTAAGTCTGGTCCAAATAACGTCTCGTACTGCGTATAATGTACAGATAGGGACTTTATCAACAACTGCTTGTTTACTCATTTATTTTGGTGGAACCGAATTACTTGCTCTTGTGAACATAACCACTGGGTTTAGGAATGTAAAAAAATCAAATTCTGTCTTTGTGGCCTTTGTTCCTTGTAGCCACAGTTTGCACATAAACTCAGAAGTCCTGGGGGATACGGGTTTGTTAAGAGTATGAACTACGTGAGTGCTTTTGACTGGAAGCATGTACCTGAAAATGTTAAATACTAATCTTGGGTGACTTGAGTTAATTTTGATTCCAACTACAAACTCACTTAAAAGAAAATGGGAGACATTACTGATTTCTGTATAAGGTGTGTATTAGCAAGTGTGAGTAAAACTAACATATATGCATTTTACAGAATTTCCTGAAGTGTTAATTGCAGTAAAGATGTGAGTTTGCTTACGTGATTGGCTGCCAAAAGGGGCATGGCTGACTCTATAGCTATTCAGCTGTAACTGATGGTTAATACTATTCGTGATTTGGAAGTGATTTGAGAAATAAAATGGGTGTAGGCGTCAGTAGAAATAGTATCATGCTTTTATTGTTTTTACTTTTAGAATAAAGGAGGATTAAATTGAAGACCATGACTAAAAGCCCACTGTCTTACGTGAAGTTGGCCATTTAATCATTGACTAAAGCTTCTGACTAATTAAAATAAAACAGTAGCCAAAACCCCAGTAAATATAAATTACCTCCATATGTAATAATGATGCTCAATAATTTGGTATGTCGTGGAGACCCTGATTCTATTACAGCCTTTTCCTGTTGAGGGTCCAAGACCAAAATAGATACACGAGGACCGACAGAATCTCAATTCCTGTTGCGCAGGTTCACTTCAAGGAACCTTTGCATGGGTCTGTATCTGTAATCTCTCAGTCACAAGACTCAGCCACAGTCATGCGAAGTAGGAAATTAGTCTTCTGTCTTGTCTACCTCACAACCTAGGTTATCTGTCAGTGTGTTATATTGCTGTACTGATGTGTATTATATGCTGTATCGATGCGATTCTGTGAAAAAAGACAGAAGAACCATGGCCAAGGCCAAGGAACATGATGCACAGATGTCTTGTTTCGCCGACACTGTGCGTTCTTTAACAATTTAAGTGTGAAGTGTCACTCTAAATATTTCCAAAGTCTCAAACATTGCAGAGCATCAAAGACTGAGATGGATTCATCAGTCTCTTTCCCATTTTTTTGTTATGTCAAAATCAGAGCAACACATCTGCCCTCCTCCCCCAATTTGCGCTATTAAATACTTTAGCATTGTAGGGCTTTATGACTTCTAGACCTGCACACACACACACAAGCAGTGGATCCATGAATGAGGTTTCAAGTCTGCCCTGGAGTACCTGCTTGGCCCGGTCTGCAGATGGGAGGGCACTATGTGCAGTCGTTTAGAAAACCAGTACCAGAAGAGACAAGTGAGGTGTGATCACATCTTAAAGTGGCAGTTCTAGTCCATAAATGCCGTGATGCTGGGCACCATATGAGAATACCAGGTGGACCTTAGAATGGTACTGTTGTTGTTGTCCTGATGTTCTGAGA
>NW_010561258.1:21827-29589 GCF_000687285.1 Phaethon lepturus | reverse complement strand
ACCCTCCAGCAGATCAACATTCCCACCCAAATCACCGGATGCTGATGACATTAGGAGGTTCAAAAAACGATTTGTGAAATTCATAAACTGTGAGTGGATTCTTAGGTCTAAAAGTGGATACATAGTATGTACTTATATCCCATTAAAAGTATGAATTTATACAGCTTCATAGACAAATTCATAGGTTTAAAAGTGGATGTTAAGAGGAAAAGGTAAGAGGGTATCCTTTCATATCCTAAAACAGCAATTCCAGATGCTGGACCAGTTTGAGCAAAGAGACCACAAAAAGTGGGTAGATTTTGCAGTTCACCTGAATTAGATCTTATATTGCCTCAGCTAGAGACATAATGCTGAGCTGGGTAGACACTGATTTGATCTATGAGAAAATTCTTTATGTTGTTCTTTTTCAAAGGCAACTGTCTTAGTTATTTTCGCTTCATGTTTCAGATAATGTGTGCGGTTTGGATCTGTTCATCAGTTATACCACTGTGGATGACAGCTGACACAGAACTCCTGTTTTTCAAACCTGAACTGTAAATACATCACTGTAAATATCAACCTTGACCTTTATAGTAGTGTTTAGCCTTTGCATTCTAGCCTGCAAAACCTGAGTTGGTCAGTCAGTATAAATCCTTACGCAGGAAAGAAAACCTTGGTAATGGACTCATCAAATTGGCAGACAAAGATATAGTAGCTGAAAGTAGATGAAGTTTGTTTAGGAAAAAAACCCAACAGTATTTAACACCTGTTGTCATTAGTCACTGGAACAAGACCTGTGGAGAATTCATCAGCTCTTCTTATCGGATATCTGTTCCACTGAAGAACAATGACTTACAAGGCTATTCCAATAGACTGTGTTGTACAGCAGACCAGACTAGAGGATCATTCTAGTCTTCTCCAGGATCTACAACCTCTAAATGTGTAAACCAGAAAAAGTTTATCACAGTCTTTGAAATGCATTAATAAACACAGGTACCTACCAGAAAATAGTGTCTGCAAACATACAGCCAGTATCAGATTTCCTCTGGGAGATATTAGTAATTATTTAAACTTTCTTGACAAATCAAAGTGTTTTCAAATTTTAACTACCTAAGACCATTAAAATACACAAATGTTGTGGGTTAACCCTGATAGGTAGCTGAGCCCCCCACAGCCATCCGTTACCTTACCCCCAGTGGGATGGGGGAGAGAATTGGAAGGGTAAAAGTGAGAAAACTCATGAGTTGAGATAAAAGCAGTTTAATAGGTAAGGCAAAAAGATGCCTGCACAAGCAAAGCAAAACAAGGAATTCATCCACCACTCCCCACGGGCAGGCAGGGGTTCAGCCATCTCCAGGAAAACAGGGCTCCATCACGCCTAACGGTTACTTGAGAAAGTGACACCGTCACTCTGAACGTCTCTCCTTCCTCCTTCTTTCCCCAGTTTCTATTGCTGAATGACATCGTACGATATGGAATACCCCTTTGGTGAGTTGGGGTCAGCTATCTTGGCTCTGTCCCCTCCTAATTTCTTGTGCATCCCCAACCTACTTGTCAGTGGGGTGATATGAATAACAGAGAACACCTGGATGCTGTGTAAACACTGTTCAGCAATAGTTAAAACTTGGGTGTGTTATCAGCACTGTTTTGGTCACAAATCCAAAATATAGCACCATATGAGCTTCTAAGAAGAAAATTAAGTCTATCCCAGCCAAAACCAGTGCAATAAGACACTGTTTCTGTCCTAAATAATCTATAATCTAGATGGAAACTAATGCAAGTGAACATTGTGTGAGAAAACAGAAAGATAGGTAAAGCAAACAAAAAAGCAAAAGTAAAACTGTGTAAATAGGACAAAAAACATAAATGTCAGTGTTTTCTTTTTCTTTTTAATGACCACTAATGAAGCAAAATAATAGCCAAATGTAGTTCAGTAAGAGTAAAAAAGAAGTTCTTACTCAAAAAATAGTACTTTACTTTCCAAAACTGACTTTTCACCGAAGAGGATATTGACATTAATGAACAGCATTGCAGAAAAGTAGGAGATTTTCTATTTTTCATTTTCTTCTAAATGCTTTTTCCTCGTAACATCTTTTTCCTGTTCTTTTTTTTCTGTTTTCCTCAGGATAGAAATATCACGGAAAAATGATTTCATGTCAAGTACATAGAAAAAATCTCCAACCAAATGCTATATGCCAACATTTTCAGCTGCTTCTCTTATTGCGTTCATGCAAAATCTCTTTAGATACCAATTTTGCATAAAAAAAGGACATTTACACATGCACATTTCATGCTTGGTTTTGCAGTTATCTTTTTGAAACACAAAAATTTAAAATTCAGTTAAGTCAATGGGACACTTTCCATTTGATTTCAGTAAGTTGATCAGACACAAAAAAGGACAGCTGAAATTTTGTCCTGTATAATTGAGATGAATGTCTGTGTTGTCTTTCCAATATTTCATGTGTATTATGCAACACTAAAGGCCCAAAGTGGTCTCTATATTCTGAATGCTTCATCAGACCTACTCAACCTGGAATTGCACCAAATGAAGTGTCCTTTGGCAAAGGCAGTTTAAGAAATTACTTATCTGATGCTTCTCTCTGCTTGTCCGCAGTATTTAAGGCAGGCCAGATGGATCACATAATAGAAATACCTTATTCTTTTCACCAAATTGAAAAAGTTTAAAGAAGCTACCATAAAGACAGAGATGTACCTATAACCCTGTAAACAAATCCTATCCTGTAAATATAATCAACAACTACAAAATTGAGTTGAAAGTATCCTTTGCAGATTTTTACTAGAATTTTTGTAAGATACTCTTTACTCTTTTCTGTGAAAAATGGAGGTATATTAGATTTTAACACAATTTTGTTGATTAGAAGAATGACAGGTTTTTTAATCAGAAATTTCAAGGCAGAGTTTTTTTAATGTCAAGTATATTTTAGTTAATTATTTTGCAAGGAATATATGAGTTATTTACATTCTGGGAGTTGTTTTTTACATTTTTTATTCTTTACGCTGCTGGGTTTTTTTATTAATTGAAAGATTCAACCGTCTACCACTTTAATTTGTGCTATATGTTTTATGGTTGTGCCTCCCCATCCAGCCATAGATTTAAGAAGGTGGTCTAAAAAGGTTCCATTTTTTCCCTTTCTTCTATATAACATGATGAATTCCTGACTTCTCAGCTCTCAAATTCAGATTGGGCTGCCCCCCATGTGATGCACAAGCACATGTTCCTCTCTTTTTCACACCTAAAAGTTTAAGGAAATGAAAGTCTTGGACATCCCCAGTAGTAAACATAAAATGAAATAGTAAAGAGTTTCAGGCCTTCAGTTCTGATCTTTTCTGGATTCTCCTAGCCTGGTTGCTGGAAATATCACCAAGAAGGTAAACAGTGAACTTATTTAACAGCTGTATTTAAGTACTGGAGAAGAAAGCAGAAAACACAGCTTTTTCCCTTCAATGTCGGCATCACTTCAGTTGAAGTAGATGATGTTCCTTAAACTGCAGGAGCTCAGCTCTGTCCCAGCCACACCATACCACCTGAGCTTCCCCTTTACTCCCTCAAATCTTCATATTTCCTGTCCCTGGCTCTGAGTACATCATGAATTTTATTTCATTTGGTTTGTTGATCTGAGGGTCAATTTTGATCTAAACAGGTCTGTGACCTTGTAAAACCTTCTTTTACCCTCTTCTGTGGATTTTGAATATTTTCACTGCTTTAGGAGATTGCACTCTAACTCCTGTGGGCAAATCAACATCAGATGGATTTTTGTTGTGTACTTGTCATTTACAGACTAGATTGTAAAAGTTACATTGAAATCAGCAGTGCACAAAATAGCTGAAGATTCATATGAAGAAACTAATTTTGTGAGTCCGCTCACCATCAAATGCATTAAAAATTTCAACAAATGCTTTGAAAATGTTACTACATTAGCAGGCAACTAACACTGAAATACTCGAAATTTGCTGCTTGAAAAAAAACTCTAGTAATAAAATCCGTCAGACAATATTCACCCATCAGAAAAATTAAAATTAAGTTCAAACTTTGGATAAGGTTTGATTTCTCTGTTTCTTATTTTTCTTTAACCATGGGAATCAAAATATCAGTTAGGTTGTGCATTTCCATCTCCAGATAAAAGTTACTTTCAAGGATATAAAGAAAAAATCCAGTAGGCTTCTATGAAAACTATTGTAATCATACAGAAGAGCACCTGATATGAAGCACAAAGAGACTTAAAGATATATTTACATGGCAGATTGCTGCACCATGCAGAAATACCCAAGCAAGAACAGAACCAGCCAGCTCAGGTGACAAAAGAAATGGAGAAACTTTGAATTCCCGTCTTCTCTCTCTGCAAACTCCTTGAGTTTCCTGTTCTCCCGTGCACATGGGAACACAGACTAGTTTCACGGGTCTGGAATGACTTTCTTTATCAGTGGTTTCATTACCTCAGGATCTATTCAAGTTCTTTGTTTACATTCATACCATCAATTTGAAAGAAGTAATTTTCCTTTTCAAGTTTTCATTAAGTGTATTCCCTGTCTGCACATAGCATCTGTGGGTTAACAGCCTCAATACCAGATCTTCAACTTGTGCAAATCAGTGCAGTTTAACTGCTGAATGTCTCAGAAGTAAGACAAAACAGTAAAGATACAGGAATAAATTCACCCAAAATTACAACTATGAGCCAAACACTAATCCAGCATGGACATACATTATGCTCCGAGTGTGTTTGTACTTGAAATGTTTTATGAACAGCTTATCTCCTTTGACTTCAGCATAAAGTGGTGGAAAAGTAGTAGGAACAGCTCGTATTTCCAACTCCAGAAAGAAGAAAAAAAAAAAAAAAGAAGAAAAAAAAAATCCATCTACTGAGATTTCTGTCCCTTCCTATGTTTTATGTTAAATCAACCTGTCTGCAATGATTCAGATGGGGGAATTAAAAAAAAAAAAAAAAAGATATCTTCTTGAGGAAAATTATCTCAAAATCCTTTTTAACTTTGCCAGCAGTGCATTAAGTGGGAATACACTCAGGAATCAAACTTAGAAATATTGTTTCTTTAAAACGAATCATCAGTAAGTGATCTCCTGAACTTACCTCAGGGAGCAAAAATATTTCCAATTAATCCTCTAATATATGGCACAAATTCCATAAAACCACCTACAGAAAAGACTGATTTGAGAGAGATATTGTTCTTGGTAAATATAATTTTAAACTAATCAGCTTTTGTTTTGAACTACAGAAATCTGTAATTCCTTCTTGTATTCCAAAAATAAGTATATTTAAGTAATAGAGTGTCAAAGCTTGTAATGCACTACAAATTACTTTAGAAGACACAGAGACCTTGCTACAAAAAAAAAAAAAGTTATGCATAACCTGAAGATAAAGGTATTGAAATAAAACATTGATTATATTCTCCTTTCTGTTATTAGAGGCTTTGGCAAAACATAACTCCATATTATTGCTAAGAGCACGTAGAGAATAATTAAACCATTAATAACAACCTAAAAAAATAATGTCACCATATTATTTCATATATGTTAAAAAACTAATTACATGTTATTTCAATGCTAATTATATCTATTTCAGTTATATCCACAGTTAAGAAATTCTTAGCCGCATTCCTTTGTCTCCAGCTAACTTGATCACCCCACAAGCACCAGATGCGTTGCAATCCTAAAATGGTTGTCTTCCACCCAGGTGTGCAGACACTCCCAGGATGACACATCCTAGAATGACCTAGATCATAGTACAGTTGGGGACAAAGGCAATGACACTGCAACTTTTCCCTAAGTTAAAGACAAATTGATTTAAATATGTCTCAACTCTGAAGACAGTGAATTAAATTGTCCAAGTGGCTTTAAATATACAGGACAACTTACTTCCTTTCTGTTAGCTACACCTCTGTGTCTGGGAAGATCATGGAACAGATCCTCCTAGAAGCTATGCTAAAGGCAAATGGAGGACAGGGAGGTGATTCGAGACAGCCAGTATGGCTTCACCAGGGGCAAGTCCAGCCTGACCAACCTGGTGGCCTTCTATGATGGAGTGACCACATCAGTGGACAAGGGAAGAGCTATGGATGTCACCTATCTGGACTTCTGTAAGGTCTTTGACACAGTCCCTTGCAACATCCTTCTCTCTCAGTTGGAGAGATACAGATTTGATGGGTGGACTGTTTGATGGATTAAGAAGTGGTTCTGACCAACCTGGTGGCCTTCTATGATGGAGTGACCACATCAGTGGACAAGGGAAGAGCTATGGATGTCACCTATCTGGACTTCTGTAAGGTCTTTGACACAGTCCCTTGCAACATCCTTCTCTCTCCAGCCTGACCAACCTGGTGGCCTTCTATGATGGAGTGACCACATCAGTGGACAAGGGAAGAGCTATGGATGTCACCTATCTGGACTTCTGTAAGGTCTTTGACACAGTCCCTTGCAACATCCTTCTCTCTCCAGCCTGACCAACCTGGTGGCCTTCTATGATGGAGTGACCACATCAGTGGACAAGGGAAGAGCTATGGATGTCACCTATCTGGACTTCTGTAAGGTCTTTGACACAGTCCCTTGCAACATCCTTCTCTCTCCAGCCTGACCAACCTGGTGGCCTTCTATGATGGAGTGACCACATCAGTGGACAAGGGAAGAGCTATGGATGTCACCTATCTGGACTTCTGTAAGGTCTTTGACACAGTCCCTTGCAACATCCTTCTCTCTCAGTTGGAGAGATACAGATTTGATGGGTGGACTGTTTGGTGGATGAAGAATTGGTTGGATGGTCACATCCAGAGGGTCGTGGTCAACGGCTCAATGTCCAGATGGAGATAGGTGACAAGCGGTGTCCCTCAGGGGTCCGTATAGTGACCAGTACTCTTTAATATCTTCATCAATGCCACAGACAGTGGGATCAAGTGCACCTCAGCAAATTTGCAAATGACACCAAGCTGAGTGGTGCAGTTGGCACACCTGAGGGATGGGATGACATTCAGAGGGACCTGGACAAGCTCGAGACATGGGCCCATGTGAACATCATAAGGTTCAACAAAGACAAGCACAGGGCCCTGCACCTGGGTCGAGGCAAGCCCCAGTATCAATACAGGCTGGGGGATGAAGGGATGGAGAGCAGCCCTGCCAAGAAGGACTTGGGGGTACTGGTGGACAAAAAGCTGGACATGAGCTGGCAATGTGCACTTGCATCCTGGGCTGCATGCAAAGCAGCATGGCCAGCAGATTGAGGGAGGTGATTCTGCCCCTGTACTCTGCTTTGGTAAGACCCCACCTGAAGTACTTGCAGCCAGTCTGGAGGCTGAACATCTGAAGATGTCCCTGCTCATTGCAGGGGGGTTGGACTAGATGACCTTTGAAGGTCCCTTGCAACCTAAAGATTCTATAACTCTATGAAATTCAGTTCAAAGAGCATGAAAGGATGTGTGTATGAATGATGAAACATTTTCTCATTGGAAACATTTTTTGCTTGTTAAACTTTTATTTTCTTCACTTTAGGTTGCATGGAATCAACATCTAAACTACTTCAGTCTCTTCAGTAGCAGCTCTTTTCGCCATAAAGTATTTTTTAATTTCAGTCATAATAGAGCAATAGTACAGATACAGTCTGTGTGTTTGCAACCTTTTTTTGTTTTGCATCCATCTTTATGCAGGTTTGTTGCACTATGTGTTAAATGGTTAATTTAATTTGTTGCATGGGAGTTCTGAGCTTTCAGTTCAGCTTAGGGTGCTTGCTTTGCTTATTGACTCTGTTGTTCTGCTACACTG
>NW_010561258.1:0-21796 GCF_000687285.1 Phaethon lepturus | reverse complement strand
TGTTCTTGTACTAATGTTTCCAACTTCTCCTTTAGAGTCTCAGTAATTATTGCTTTCTAATTTAACAGAATGGAGTTGTGCACAACAGATAGATAAAACCCGAACAAATAAAATCCACTTTAAAATATATTTCAATCAACCATAGAGCTTCGTATTCAGTGCTCATAGTTTCAGGTCACAAATTCTAAAACTCTGTCCTTTTCCAACTCATTGCTGAATAAAATTAATCTATTGAAATAAGCTTCACAATAACCTCCATAATCGCAGATCAATCTGACTTGTTGATAACTTAGGATCTGAATAGTGCAGATGCTGCATTTTACATTTAAGATCAAAATCCTTAAGGCAAGAATAAAATATTAGTATATAGCATGCCAGTGAATCCTACAATCTTTATACTTCAAAAATAAGAGGGAACTTAATCTTAACAGAGGGTGCAAATACCCATTTTTATATACTTGTACCGTTAAATTGGTTGTAGCATTCCTGGGTTTGCAGTAAATTCACCAAGGACATGATCTTGCTGTAGCTATGAAAGAATACGTAGACAGGTGTTTAAATCTCGTTACAGTTTGTTGTAGCCCTCAATAGCTAATATGGCTTTTCATGAAGTGCTCCTCTAAGAAATCTCATTATAAAGTTGTCCCTTCGATAATCCCGCTATCCTACTGTTTGGATGCTTGTGCTTTACTACTAAGTTAAGAAATAAAGCTAGTTTCTTTGGGGTTCTGTCAAGCTATATTAAAATAGGAGCAAATATATGTTACATTCATATAGTCACTGCCTGATTAAGAGATGGAGCCAAAGCCTATTGCAGGAGTGGATTTACAGAGGAGGTAGGTAATATTGACCATAGCCTTCCTCACCATCTGTGGTTGAGCAAAACAGTGCTGCTTGAGGGAGAGAGGACATGCTCATGTCATAAGCTACAACAAGAGGTTGCAACATCTCATCAACAGAGGAGCCAGGACAGCCCTACGTGGAAGCTGGAGCCCCAGCCACCATCATCCTCTGCTACACATTTCAAAAGTTAGGAATACAGAAAGTTTAAGTTTAAGGTTGCATGAGAAGTATCAATAGATGAATCCAGAGTGACTTTGCCCAACTAATCACAGAATCCAAAGTACTTGGCAGCCATAGCCCATGCTCAGGTTGAACCTAGAAAAGGCAACATGCATCCAGAAGTCAAATTCACTGCTGACCTTAATAGTTCAGGTGCAATGCAGAGACCTGAACGTAGACAGATTGCTTCAATATCAGAAACTATATTTGCATTGTCCTCTGTACAAGTATATGTGTACAGAGAGAGCTGGAAGAGAGCTCAGAAAATAGCCCACTTGTTTTGAATTACCATCTTTTATTTTGCCAAAATATTTTTTTCTTTAAAATGTGTTCATGAAATTGTAGTGGAAGTATGCTAAAAAATGCAGTTAAGATCTTTAAAGTTGCACCTTTCAAGTTGCAATGAAAGTGTATAGGTGAAACACATAACAAAATATTAATTTTCCTAAAGCTGATTATTTCAGATGCATGGTTGATTACTATTTCAACAAAAGAAATGGGACAATTAGAGAACAGATTGCTGGACACTGATAAAAAGAACCTGAACAAACAACAAATCAATATGACCCCATAAAGAACAATATCTTCACACATTTGCTGGCCTAGTAATGTAAACATTGTTGAAATTCATGCCAAAAAAAATTTGGATGGCTTATATGCACTACAAAGAAAAATGAAACGCAAACAGATTAAATTGCAAACTCTTAAGAATGATAAAAAGCTGCTATCAGGTAAATGGAACAAGTTGAAACACCATTAAATGTACTTTACAAACTCATTTTTGTCATAATACCGATGTAGTTGGCTGTGTTCCAGGACCTGGGGAAGCAGGCATGTTGCCACAAGTTGGTTTTTTCCACAAATGGTATTTCCTGTCACCTCTCTGAATCATAATCCATCAGTGTCTTTTTTCAGAGCTTTGACTGTGATCTTTAAGCATTTACTTGGTACGGTTGCAGCCCACTATAAAAACGAATATTACCTGATTTGGCAGGATTTCAGTGAAGGTCATACATATATTTCTGTGGGGAATCCAGTTAACTGCATTCTGCTAGGTCAGACAGCAGCAGATCCTTTGATCACTGAACCCACTTGAACAATTCTGTGCACAATTTCCATCTATAATCATTGCAGAATATACAAGTTAAGACTGGCAACCTGACTCAAATCCAAAGACACACTGAGGACTAATTTTTAATAATACCACCTGCATTACAATTTTTAAAGCTCTGATCTTCCGAATCTTTTCAGTATGATGGGTATTCAAGAGTATTGTGAATAAGATAAGATGTAAGGAACCTATCACAGCTCAAAGAGGACAATATAAACCAAGTATTTCTCCAGCTGCAACTAAGGGACCAATTAGCAGTAGCTGACATAGAAGACTGCAGCCCAGTTAAAAAAGGAATAGCAGCCAGAGGGGTCAGGGTCTGTTTTGGAAAAGCGCCTCAGATAATATAAGTAGGTTTTTTTAAAAAAAGTATGATAGAGATCACAAAAATAAGTGGTATCTATTAAGAGGCAAAGGTAGGAGCAACCCAGGGAAGAGGAAAGAGCAGACCCTTGTAAGCTACTGACGCCTTTGTCTCTTATCTACAGGGGAGGAAAAACTGGCCTTTAAATGTAAAAGGACAAGAAGTGTCAACCTTCTGTACTTGGAAGGGCAGTAGTACGGGAATCGGGCCCAGCAGATATTAGCCTTTGTTTGGACTTTCTATTACTGCTTTGATTTCCCTGTTTCTCTGCTCTTTGAACTGGCTGCAATAACTCTAGTGTGTCTCTTCAAAAGAAAGTGAAAATGGATCATGCTCCTGCAGCTTTGAAGTGCTGCCTTTGTAATCTGCTATCACACTGACCAACTGAGCTGAACGATTTAAAACTTTCATAAGGTTGAGACTGCACAAAGAAACGATGAACAGAGCAAGGTCCTCTCCCCAAATGGTGAAGTCAGTAAATTTTCTATATTCAGTTCTATTTTGTTGTTTGTCTTCTATGCAGATATCTTGGTAAATTATTTTAATCACATTTTAAAAGAGATAATGGAAGGCTTTTATTCCAATGCAGCTCTTCTTAGGAGCATTCCTTCTCCTCCAATTTTCTATAAGGGATCTGTTAAGGGACTATTTTTCTACTTTTCTATGTGGGTAAAAAAAATCCAGCCTTGAATTCCTGAATTGAACTATTCATATAATCTTCTCATCTATTTATTCCTTGAGATCTCTTTGAAATCAGGGCAGCAAATCTGAAGTGAAGAAACACACAACGATCCCTTTCCCTGTTGCTATGTTATTTCAAGAACTGAAGGTAGTTTATTTAAAGGCAATTACAAGTCCACCTAAACAATGTATATGTCTTTGCAGGGCAGAAAAAGCTCTTAAGTTTTTTTGTTGCTTTGGCATTTCTGTCAGGATAGTCCTACAAGTCCACCTAAACAATGTATATGTCTTTACAGGGCAGAAAAAGCTCTTAAGTTTTTCTGTTGCTTTGGCATTTCTGTCAGGATAGTCTAAACAGTGTCAACTGTCATAAGAATAGCTGTACTTTTAGTTCTAGATCCCACACGTAATATAAAATTACCTGTCAAGTTTTGTAATATAAACATAAAATTTGGGAAAGCAAAACTAGCTGCTGTGGTTTAGTTTGTTGATGTCAAGGTGTTATATTTTGAATACAAATTTGTCAAAAGCCAGTGACAGGAGTGTCCTTAATATTAACTCATGAGGTTTTCCAACACCAAAAATTTCTGCTTAACTGTTAGCTTCCATTTTATTAATTCCCTCCTCTCTAATTTTTCTAGCAGTTCCTGATCTGCCACCTTGTGCTCTGCATTGTAGTATAGATATCAAAACACAAACATCAATAGAAATTTAAGGGATTAACACTGGAATACCATTGGTCACTCTTCATTTTTATCACCTAATCATATTCACTTACATCAGTATCTGTTTACAAAGCAAACTGACAAAATAACAGGGATCATAAGATGATCTCACATTTTGTGTGTGTATAATGGAGGTGACTGCATGTACACATTGAGGTAGTGCGTGTAGGAAAAAATGCAGGTATCTCAGTCTTTATGATGGTACATAAAATTACCCTTAAGTGGATAAAAAGTACAAAATGGCCACTAAAAATCTAATTATAACTTTTTTTCTCAGGTACACCAATCTCACTGCTCTTCCATTGCTATAAACACAGTGAAGAACTTAACATAAAAATTCTGCTGTTCTTGAGCTGGTAAAACAAACCAGTCATACTGCTGGTTATGCAGCTAGCCACCACTGTTGATTTAAAACTTCGTTTAGTAGAGTGAAGCAAACCATTTCTCCTGCAGTTTGATGAAACTGCTCGCTTTTCTGCCTGAAGTTGATTGTGGAAATCAAGCTTTCCTATTTTTCATGTAGTTTCAATTAAAGCAAGGTCTCAGGGGTGTGTGATGTCATGCGTGCATCTACCTAATTTGCTTAGTGTTGGATACTAATATTAAATACTTTTGTAAAACTGTGGGGAAAGGCTGTTCAATTTGAGTGTGTGTGCACGCTTACTTCTCTCTCTTTCTATCTGCCTTTTATGTCTTTTAAAATATTGGCTCAATTTACACTCCTTCATAATAACATATACTTGAAATGACTGAAAATAGAGCTTGACATTGGAGCAACTCCATTACGCTTTTTAATTCTGTCTATGAAGTCACATTATTCATAATACAGTAGTATAGCAGTTTTACCCATTTGGTATTCTGCAATTATTAGCATTGTATTTAAAGGCATTAATCATACAGAAGTCGTCTTTACCATGTAGTGGAGTCATATATTGTCAATTCTCTGAAAATAAAGGGAAGTTATGTCTCATCCTGTCAAAAACGGGAAAGTATTCTTTTTCTGTAGCAAACTTCCTCAGGAGAAATCTTGTAAGATACTCATCTTAATTACACTAGTATTTTAGTAATGCTGCAAGGGCAAGATAATGATGAGGGTATGAGTCATGCTGAAAAGACCTACAGCCTAAATTAAAGATGATTAGTTTTAACTTACTTACAGTGTATTTGCCAAACTTTTAAACTACAAAGGACCTCTGTGTACATAATATTCTGTCTAAGGCTGAGTGAATTTGCCAGAATGTATTTTAATGTAACAAATAAGTTTTCTGGGATGTACACCTAACACAGATTCATCCAAATTGTAACCATATTTCTTCAGATGTTTCAATAAATGGAACCCAGTTTGGAAACACTATTTATGAATTTGGAGATGAAAAATTTAATTGTCAGGCTAAAGAAGGTACTGACCTCATATCTTTCACATCTGCAATACGTAATGTCATCAAAAAAGCAGACATAAAAACAACCCTGGAACACAAAGGATTGGATATGAAGGATAACATTCAATTTGATATTATTTCCAAAATGCAAGTGTCCATATTTAGATGTTTAAAGTTTTGCTAGGTTACTCCAAAGAAATGTAGTTAGTTCAGTTAGCAGACTCTAAAGAGATACTTAGTTTGCCAGCTGTTAGGATCTGGTGTCATTGCAGATGTTATAAGATATGAAAGATACGCGCATGCAACTCTCATGTAAGACATAAAACCTACAGGTGCTCACCAGAGTACTTCATATGCCCATGAGTGAGCCAAGTCTATAGTGGTTGCTCCTGTGCTTTAACCCCAACTTAGGCAATGCAATCAGTGTACACTAAAAACGTTAGTTATGATATCACGAAGAAATTCAGTACCTATGTTAAGTTTTCAGAGATGTGTTCCTGGAAATCTTTAGTAAAGGATACGTATTACATTATATTCTATGCTAATCTCAAGTGTGTTTGAAAAGGTGTTGGTTTAGCCTTGGCAAACAGCCAAAAAGCCGACCCAGCTGCTCACTCACTCCTCTTCCTCAAAGGGGCAGGGGAAGAAAATAGGATGAGGAAGCCCATGGGGCGAGATAAAGACAGGGAGATTGCTTAACAGTTATTGTCACAGGCAAAACAAACTCAGCTTGGAGAAAATTAATGTATTGTCAATTACAAAAGATTTGGGTGATGGGAAACAAATACAACCATTGAAACAGCACCTTTCCTTCCCCCTTTCCCAGGCTCACCTTCACTCCTTCACTCCTGACTCCTCTACCTGCTGCCCTGAGTGATGCAGGGGGGAAGTGGGATGGGAAATTAAGGGCAGTACATAATGATTCTCCTCTGCTACTACTCTTACACTTTTCCCTGCCCCAGCATCGGCTTTCCCATGGGCTGCAGTCCTACTCAGAAAAACTCTGATTCACCAAAGGTTCTCCAAAATCTGTCGTTCCCTCAGGAAGTATTCATCTGCTCTGATATGGCTCCTCTGTAAGCTGCAGTGGAAATCTGCTCCATGGAGCACCATGAAGCCCCTCCTCCTCTGACCTTGGTGTTCCCTCTGCTGTTTCCCACTGGTTTTGTTTCCCTCTTCTTCCTGTCAATCACTTTTTGCACTCTTAAATGCATTTTCACAGAGGTGCCACCAGCTTTGCTGATGGGCTCTACTGTGTCCTATGGTGAGTCCATTGCAGAGTTGGCTGGTACCAGATGGAACCAGCTGTGTCCAGCATGGGGTAGCCCCTGACCTCTTCCCACAGAGGCCACTCCTGCAGCATCCCCACTCCCAACATCTTGACACCTATAGGCAATACAGAGAGAAATGAAATGGAGGGAGGGATGGAATTTATAATTTCCATCCAAATAGTCCCTCTATAATTTGAATTCAGCAGTAAATCTGTCCAAAAGACATAATGAGAACAGAATTTAATCAGCTAGGTAGTCATTCCCATACCGCTTAGAAGTCTTACTTTCATGTTCTCATAAATGGTGATGAGAGAAGCGCAGATCTTCATTAGATGATAACACAGGAGATCTTTGCAACTCATGCTGTATAAGCTGATCCTATTGTAAAAAAGTCAGAAATTAATTCTTACTTTTGTACAGGTCCAGGTCTGGTTTTCCCATCATCTCCTGTATATCACAGCATATCTCCTTTACTTATATATTAGAATGAAAGCAGAATCTTTACAAAGGATCTTACATTTCTTACCAGCAAAATTATCATCCCCTTAGTCCATAGACTTCCTTCTAAAATGTCCGTGAAATGTCTACTGGGTTCATTTAGTCCATGACTTTGGGCTCCATCTCTTATGGTGGTCACTCAGGACAGGCGAGGTGGGGTGTTGCATGGAGTTACTGGGCACCAAAGCCAGCTCAGGTCAGGTAACTGCTGCACTGACACTGCTTCTTGTAAGGCTTGTCCTCCATTCGTTCAGGTGGTTCCTGCTATAGTAGTTCCTATAACATGCAACTCAAATCATGGGTTACAACAGTTTAAAGGTACTTCCATTACAATCTCCACCCCTGGGCCCTTTGGACTGGACCATAGGGTTTAACATTGTAATTAACTCCTCCCCTTGCCCCTGCTCCAGCTTGGACTTATCCACAGACTGCAGTCCCTTCCGTGAGCCACAGTCTCTCCAGGGGTATATCTGCTGTGGCATAGACTTATCCACAGTTGCAGTCACTTCGAGGTGCACCTGCTCCAAAATGTCCATCTCCAGAGGCCACACTACCTCCAGAAATAAATCTGCTCCAACGTGGCCTTACCCATAGTTCCAGTTCCTCCAGCAATATACCTGCACTGTTGAGGTAGTTAAATGCAAGAAAACAAGAAATCATGTCTTTCTGCATTTTCCATATACTCCTACAACCACACAGAGGATAACACTGGCAGCAACCACCCATGAATATACAGAAGTCATGCTTAGGTTGCCCAAAATGCACATCTGCACCCTTCCCTATGTGCTATGTATAAAATAAACCTCTCAGAGTAGCATCAGTGGACCACAGTCCATCTTACTCTACCCATCATCTTCTCAGCTTCACCTCACATCAAGGCATCCACTTACTATAGCTTTCCCACAGGAAAAACCACCAAGGCATTTCAGGCTCCTTGGGATGAGCAGACCTGTTGGCTCTGTCTCATGACTTCTATGGGCAGCAAAATGTTAGCAGCATGTCGATACCACATAGTCCACTGGTCTTCCAGGGACTATTTTTTTTTTCATGGTCTTTTCTACATCTCTGTGCAAAGGAAAAAATAGAAAAAGTAGCCATTATTTTTGCGTTTTGAGGGTGTGATAAATTATTAAAACATACAGCTATTCAGCAAAAAATATATGCTGTGCTTTCTTTCAACAAAAATTGGCAAATGCTCATTTTTTAATATCCTTTATATGCAACATTTTTCTGCCTTAAAATATCTCATATTTTGTAAACGGTGCTTTAGAAGCCTCTGGAGATATGATGATGAAATATTGATTGTCTTTTTCTTGACTTTTCCCACTCCCCAAACCCTTTTCACCACCTGCAGTAATTCTGATTTATTTTTTTTTATTATCTTGACAAATTAAAAACACTTCATACTGTGAAATAACTAGTAACAAGGGAGAATTTCATACACACGTACATAAGGAAGTAAAACAAACAAGCATGAAGCACATAAATTTCTATTATTGCTAGATGAGCAAACTTTTCAAGCTCTGGACTCTAGCCTTGCCTGTGAATTTATGGGCTGAATTCAGAAAACTTAGTCCTGGATTCTGCAGACACTTGAGGGAATGCCCAACTTCAAGCTATGAGCGGCTATATGGCAGTCATATGTTAATAATTCAATATAGGATTAAGTGTTTATAGGATCTTTGACTGTTAAACTGACCTAAAAGTAATATTCTTGTAATTTATTTCAGCCATCCTAAGTTTAATTTTAGAGTGCCTTTTTTTCATCTTACACCATGCCTTTTCTAACTTAGTCAAAATTATGCTCCATAAATTTGACTAGAAGTGATCTATTCTGGATTACTGAAATCCATGGAAGTTACCACCTCAGGTTAAAGTTGTGAAACTTTCCCTATAGATGAGACCTAACAGATAAATGTGTAAGAGCATGCAGAGTTTCAAAAACCTCAAGGACAGGAAATTGGACCCACACATACTGTAAGTTGTTTCTGCAAAACTGCAACTGCAAAATGATGAGTGCATGGCTCATGAAGGCTGGAAGCAAAATTTGGTGTAATAATTCTGCATCCAAAATTTTGTGTTGCTGACTAGAGACTGTTGGTACCCTGATTTAACTTCAACCTTTAATGTAAGGTGTCCTAAGAGAGACTGCATCTACCAATCGCATGTGGAATTTTTCCTACTAAATGACCTTCACTGTAAGGTGGTTCACCCCACATGCCAAAAGGGTAAATCTTATTCAAAATCTGCAAAACATAAAAAAGCACACTAAACCCTGGGGAAAAAAAATGTTTATTCATATAAGAAATAATTTTAGTATTATATTATGATTATCAAATAGAAAAATGCAATTTATTCATTAAAAATATAGTAACTTGAAGTATTTTTAAAAGGAGCAAATTCTCAAAAATGAAGTAGAAAGTCAATATCTAACAATATCTAACAAGAGTTGGTGCCTTTTTGGTGTCATGGACAGTGAGAATCTATGAATATTTCACTATCTTTCTACTTATTCTAAGTTTAAAAAAAATAGGTCCTTAAGGAGCACATTTTTCAATGTTCCCCTTTAACACAAAGGATTTTGCTGTTTCACAATTGCCTGCTATATTTGCAATGCAAATTCCACTGTGTTGCAGTAAGAGGCAAACTAGCAGGTTGGTGACCCTTAATATTTACATTCAGTAAGTAAGTGAAAATTAAAAAAAAAAGCAGTGTACCTTAAAATGGTGTTTTAAATTATAACAGCAACACAGTCGTATGTATCATTGCTAATGCAGAATAAGGGAAACTTGTAAAGCTGAGTGCTAATCCTTAATACATGCTGTAAATTCAGTTCCCTTTTCATATCTACCCACAATGACATTTTTGCAATACAGCAGAAATAACTCAGAAAATACACAGTAGGACTAGCAATTACATCAGACTAACCAGCAGCATTAAAAACAAGGTCACTTATGATATAGTAGTAATCACACATTGTTAATTCTTGACAATATACCACTGGAGATTAATTAATGTATCATTGCCTTGCATGTTGGTGTATATTGCTGGGGTCAACATACAAAAGATTTGCCAATTCTTGTTAAGAGGTACTTTGAAACTTTTCTTTGCACCTTGAACTAAAGATTCTTAGTGAGCTGACCCCTATCTCACTGCTGGCACTAGCTCAACCGATTGTTTTCAGTGGTCCTGATTCTTACCCATGGGAGGTCAGAACCATCCAATCTCTTCCACCTCTGCAACTGCTTTTTGAACTGAATTAAACTCAAATCTGGCTAAGTACTGAAGATACCTTTTATTTTTAGAATTGACCTAAGGTCTTCTGAGCATTATGGAAATTATAGCTACGGAGATAAAGAGCATGCCTTTTTGGACTTTTGCCCTAAAGGTGATGCTACTGAATAGCTTTGACATTCAGTAAAGATTTGCAGATACTTGCTTATCTTGTGCTACTTTATGTCATTGTACTTATTACAGATATCTTCTAGTGTTTTACTCACTCTAGTTTTAAATGTCACAACAGCTGAATGGGGAGCTCAAATGCTGCTCATCTGCATAGGCTAAGAAACATAGACCTGTTAACTGTTTCACTCCCTGTTCACTGTCCATTTATAGCTACACCCAACCAGTAAATATCTAGGTTTCTTTTAGGAGACACCATTTCTCTCCAAAAAGAAACCTTAAGAGAAGCTGATGAAGTAGATTAGATTGCTTTAGAGATTAATTTCTACATATAGTGTAGAGGAGGTAACATTAAATTTGTCTTCTTTTAACCAGTACCATTCTTCAGCACTGGTCTATCAGACTTTGCATGCATATACAACACATGCCTCCACAGCATGCTCTGTGGAACACCATGCACCCCTGTTGTGATGATATAATACACTTTTATGGTGGGCTATAGAGCAGCCCTTTCATTTTACTTTGAAATTTAAAAAATATGTTTAAAAATTTCTTGGGACCAGAGAGATGGCTTCCATGAAGGTCACAAAAATGGATGGATGGATGAATGAATGAATGAATGAATGAATGAATGAATGAATGAAAAAACAAACAAACAAATGAATAAACCAGATCTCTGACTTGTCTCAAATGTGCAGATGGGAATCTGCATCCAATAGAAGTATTAGGTTCCCAGTAAGGTGGTACTTTCTTTTGAGACTGTGGTCTATGGTCACAGAGGTAAGTATTGAAGTTTTTAACTTCAAGTTTCACAAACAGTCAGGCTGGTTGTGGTATAATGTGTGACAGTTAGAGAGTAATGGCACAGGACTGACATTGTACAAAGGCCACTGTGATTCTCAGAACATGCAGCCTTTTCCTCAGAGAACCTGGCCATTCCATGCCATTCTATGACATCCTGTTATGAATTCAGGGCTTGATTAAAATATACATGTCATTCTTCATTGTCTGTATATGTCCATGTGACACAGCCCAGGAGAAGTGAAGTAGTAACTCCTGAAACAATATATGGCAACTCCTGAAAAAAAATTGGCAGTCTGAATCACAGAGGCTGATGTCCATTGATGGGAAAAAAATTCTATAATTTATTCTAATGATAAATAATTGAAATAACTTAGAATTAGAGGAATTATTATAACAATTCAGCTATCTTGTGCACGCTGCTGAAAAATACCATGTTCCATTTAGGTTTCTAGGAATTCAGGTGCCTAGTGCTGTCCAATTGCCTAAAAGCTGGCATCTACTACAGTTTCAGATGCCTTAATGTATTTTTCTTGTCCACTCCATGGATCTTAGGTCTTTTGCCATTGCTACTAGACCCATTGGGATGTGTCAGATAGATACTCTTAAGGGTCCCAGGTGACACTAAACACTTTTATTTAGGCAAACAAATTGAGCCATAGAAGTCAAGAGGTATATGACTAGAAGAGCCTGCCTCTCCATCAGTTGCACAATGAAGAGCTGTCTATATAGTTTTCACGTATTTTTTTCTTTGCACAATAAGAATATGCAGTAACTAGAGCACAAACACAAGAAAAAAAGGTCCTGTTCAAGAAGTTATGCTCTAATGAAATACAGACTGGCTGGTGAGTGTTAAAGCAACAGTAAGACAGGACTAATCTGCATGAGAGGCAATGATCTTATTGTATTAGGAGCTGTATAACTGCTTTTTTAAATTCATGGAAAAGGAAAAGATCAGTTAAGAGGCTTAATGAGTCACTCTAGGAACAAGAAAAATATACTTTTATGAACAGAATAAAACCTACTATTGCTATTATTTAAAGCTAATATTATAATTTCATAAGGTAATGGCAGAAATCCACATGACATCTTAAAGCACTATAAAGGGAGGACTAGTAACAATTAAAAAAATACTAAAGGCCATCTTCATCTCTAGTTCAGCTTTCAATCTCAGAATCTGGTGTGAAACTCTTTTACTTGGGATCATCATTTTACAGTTTCTTTTTCTTGGCGACAAAATGAGACAACTAAGTTCCATCTTTAGAGCTGCATATCTCAAACAACGTTTAGTAGATATTGGTTTCTAATTTGTCCTATAATATCTCATTTAAGGAATGTTAAATGACATAAACCTTAGTAATGACAACTATGTTCTCAAAAAAATTTATATTACATACACAAAAAAAACCCCAAACACAGAAATTTTAATTACTCCTTAGTAATATTTTCTTCCAAAAACATCAAAAGGTACTTATCAAACTAAAATATAAAGCATCAGCTCATACTTACAGAGTTGGTTTCATATTAAGAGGATAGGATTTAGACTCTTACATCGTGCATGAATATTTAAAATATTGTACTCTTTTTGCGAAGTATTTGTGGGGTTTTCTTAGTAGCTAGCTTATTAAGAAGTTATCTCACTTATACCACCCAGACAAGTTAAAAATGCATTCACTTTGAGTCTGAGCTGGATGGACAGGAGTGAAAAAATTTTTAAAATTAAAAATATTTTAAATTCAACCACCTTGTCTTCTGGGATTTTCTCCTTGCAATTTCTTATGCTTTTGATACAATTTGTTATGACACAAACTCCCTTGTAGATACAAATTTACTGCAAATATCTGTTTCTTAAATGCTTCAAAGAAAGGCAAAACTCTGAGTTACATTAACCCATTCATCTTTTACATTTTAATAGCTTTTTCTGTTGTTCTGGGTTTGTCTATGGCCTGTGCATACAGGAGGAGCCCTGGCATCTAAATAATAGTTTCCATTACATTCTGAATCATTTGTTTTCATTACTGTTCTTGTGCGTCTCTAGCTTTTTGTTGTTAATGAGATCAAGCTGGATTTCCACTGAGAATGTGGCAGTAGTGCCATCGGCTTTTAGTCTGTCAAGTCCCTATGAAACCTCCATCAACTGCTTTTGTAACTTAGTAGGTCGTTTGTAGTGTCTCTTGTTGTATAAAACGTTTTGATCAAATTCCATCTCATACTCCATCCAGCTGTACCATGCATGCAGTCATTGCATAGAAATACGGAGAATCACATTCCCTGCAGCTGACACACACCCTAGGTTTGAGCCTTTATCTGAGAAAATGCCATTCAGAAACTGCAACAGAAATAAGCCCTAGTCAAACAGACAGGAGTGTGCGCACAGCTGTGATTTTTACTCCCTTCTTAGCAAGCTTGAAATGTGACAAATTATAAGCATGTTTAGAAGGGTTGAAAATAACACCTCTGCATAAAGATGTATTTCTTTGTTGGGGCCATTTTTTGACATGACTGTCTTTAACAGTCCCCTTGTCAACTCTCTTCAAGACTTGCCCATCCATTTGTGCCTGAACTAGTCTAGAACCGCTCAGGCTACACACACAGTGGTATAAAGACAACCTTGTGGATGCAATGGAAAGAGTCTGTCAGGGTTTGCATAGAAACATAAGGTCTTTAAAAAACATTGGGTCAAAAAAATCCTGAATATCTTGAGGATTATTCTGGGCCTGCTTATAAGACACATATCTTAAAAAACCTACTTTTACATAAATCTAGTGAGAAAAAAAAAAAAAGATGAATTGAATTGCAATTCACTAGACTTCTGGACCATCTTTGATTTCAATCTTTTCCAGTCCTTTCCCTCTTTACTCCCTTGCCAAAGAGTGGCAAGCAAGTCCGAAACACTGAAGTCTCTTCTACCTCTTGAGTGATGAAGAACATCTGCTGCTGCTTGGATAACTCAATATCTCCTCTAAGGGAGAAGCTATCTAGATTAAAACTAACATTAAGATTAGTAAAATAGTGTGAATTAACCAAGGAATTGTTGGAAAGATAAAGTGAGCAAAAGTTTTTGAGAAGGATTTAGACCGTACAGGCCCTGGCGGAGCAGGCTTGGTTTGCAGTTTAATATGTATATAGACAGTCCCCGAGGACACAGTGGAGAAGGACACACAGGATATAACCCCAGCCAGTTGTCCCTTTTCAAATACCAAGTTGTATGATAGAAGACTTAGGTGGAAGGAAAACAACATTCAAGGAACATGGACTGAAGAAGGTCCATTTTGTGTGCTCAGAATCTCTTACGAGATGCTCTTAAGAGGTTGGTTTCCTTCTAGATAGGGAAGTGAAAAAAAGGAGAAAGCATTTTCCACAGCAGACAACCTCCCATTCAAGCCAGGCAGGAAAGCATTTTTCAGCAACTATGGTTCAATATTATTTATGTAGCAAGGCATGAAACTACTGAGCTGGCAAGTAAGACTAGCTGTAGTCCAGTGTCATAGCAACAGATGCTGGCCTCACAGGCACTACAAAAGTTGGAACTCTTTGAAGACATCAGACAAATTGAGGTCCTCCTTGCATATTCAGCTGTCAAAAACATATGACTGCTGAGACGGGGCATCTGGGAACGTTGATACATGCAAATCTCTGGGGGCTACAAGGTCAACATGGCTAGCAATGACAGAAGTGTCTGTAAGCATAAAGTGTGAGGTTCCTGGCATCCCTAACCTGCCCTTAACCACTGTACATTGTGAACAGTACATGGCTTCCCTACAGGCAAATTAAGATACGGGCAGCATAAGAATACACAGGGAAGTCTCATCATGAGTCTTGCTTATGAAGGGCACCTTCCAAGGATGCCTATATTAGCAATGTGAAGATTGCAAATGCCTTCCTACTCCTCTGTTCTTAAAGCTCTACGGTATTACTAAGTAGTAAGGGGAAAAAAAATTCCTCATATACTGTGGATCATGAACCTTGACTTATTAATTTGAATTTTTAAGATCACACCTCCTAATCTTTCTGGTTTTACATGCTACGCAAATACATCACTGAAAGATAATGATGGAACACAACTCAGGAGTGCTGCAGAGCACTAACCACAAGCATTATTGTCTGTGAATATGAATAAAGCATATTTAAGCAGCAGGGGCAATGAACATGCTAGGAAGATATTTATAATGTAATCAAATTTACCACCTTTAAATACTCTGGCATGAATTCCAAAAACTATTATGCTCATTAAGAATCAGACCAGAAGGAACTTTCCTTGTATACACTGATAATAAAAAATAAAATGTGAACAATAAAATATTTTTCCTTATGGGCAGCAAGCTATATCATAGAGTCACTCCATATCGTTATGTGTGATGAGTGGGCTATAGAATAGCAAAGCCCGGGCCTAAGCTTACAATGGAATTGGAAGGAGTCCATTACTACTTGTTTCAAATCCAAAGAGCAGAAGCAGTATGAAATAAATCAGCAACACATACCTGCCTGTACTTAAACACCTCAGTTTCCTCTCAGAATCAATACAAACACACTTTAGCTCAAACAAAAGGGAAGGAATCACAACAGCAGCATTAAATCATAAAGGATTTGATCAAATAAATGTTTTTTTTCATAATCCTCATTTTTAACAGTTTTTTTTTTATTATTTGTTCAGTTTTAGAGTATTATGACAAAGTGACTCAGTTTTCGGTAATAAAAGAATACTGAATTTTACCATTGTGGTTCTTTGACCCTTTATATCTCTAAAAGCTCTAGATATTTAGTTTTCAGAAAACAGTTATGCCACCTATTTCTTCTTTATGTGCATGTGTATAACTGTCAAATTCTTAATTTCACTGAACTTCTTAGCTCTCAAAGAGACAGGCTTTATCAAAACGCACCTTGAGAATACATCTTAATTTGAAAGATAGTTGACGAACAGACTTTTCCAATTAGGAAAAAAATGAGACAATAATTTTTTATGGCATTGCAAGCCAACAAATTTGTTTCAAAGTTAGGAAATTTGCTCTCTAATATCTAATTTACATGATTCATTATACCCTAATGCCAGATCACACACTAACAAGCTACACAGTATTCTGGGACAAATCTCAAGTGCGCCTTGTGAAACCACTATACCTTCTATAAATAATTGTTAATTTGGGACAAATCTGGGATGTTTGCCTAAAGAAAGATGAAGGAAAGCCAGGTTCAGGTGGTTCATTCAGAAGATATTTAATTCCAGACACTTCTGTACAATTAACTCATTTTGGTTTTGAGAACTGTCCATAGCTGACCGTGAGCCAGCAATGCGCCTTGGAAGCAAAGGAGGCCAACAACATCCTGGGCTGCATGAGGAAAAGCATTGCCAGCAGGTCAAGGGAGGTGGTCCTTCCTCTCTGCTCTGCACTGGTGATGCCACATGTGGAGTGCTGGATCCAGTTCCAGGCTCCCCAGTACAAGAGAGACATGGAGATACTGGCAAAAATCCAATAAAGGGCCACAAGGGTCCATGATTAAGGGTCTGGAGCATCTCCCCGCTGAGAAGAGGTTGAGAGAGCTGGGACTTCTTAGCCTGGAGAAGAGAAGAGTCTGGGGGTACCAAGTTAACGTATATAAATACACGAAGGGAAAGTGAAAAGAGAACAGAATGAGACTCTTCTCAGTGGTGCCCAGAGAAAGGTCAAGAGGCAATGAGCATGAGAAGAAATACAGGAAATTCCATTTAAATATAAGGAAAAAAATGCCACCATTTTTACTGTAAAGACGGTCAAACATTGGAACAGGCTGCCCGGAGGAGTTGTGGAATCTCTGTCCTTGAACATATAAAAAATGTGACTCGACACAGCCCTAAGCAACCAGCTCTGGCTGACCTTGCTTTGAGCATGGGTTTGGAGAGACAAGTCTCTAAAGGTCCCTGCCAGCCTCAACTGCAATTCTATGAAATTAAAACTAAATCACAGAAGCCAGCCTCTTAAACAGAAGGGCCCCAGGTTAGGAAGCCACTTTGGACAATATATATACAACTGTTTTCATGAATGATTTTATTTTATACACAGATTTGTTACAAATAGAGTTTTTTCCATAATGCTCAGCAATTACTTTTTTCCCTTGAGTATTCTTACCATATTATTACATGTTACTTCTGTCTAGAGTAATACCCTCTTCAACCCTGAAGCTAAACATAGGTATCACAGTAATGATGTATGACTCTGTTTCAACAGGTTTGATTGATACTACATTGAATGTGATCTATAATGAGAAATAAGAAATATCTCCACCTCAGGGTGGAGACAGACAGTAAACTACCTGCCATTAGGAGGATAATTTACCTTTGGTTCTTGGAACATTTATACCTTTGCCTTACTATATTTTACACTGATCTTTGCAATACTATATCAGGTATTGAAGAAAATGTGTATCAAAAACATGATGTATGAAAATTAATATGTTCTTACTGTCTTTCAGGTTATACTAAGAAAGCTTACAGTATCAGTTTTTTAAAAGATCAATGGAAAGGCTATGGCAAGGAAGCACCACATTCATTTTGTCCTGAAAATCTGATATTAATAATACATCTGTAGACTTCATCACTTTTCGAGTCCGCTGGCCCTCTCTTAAACAAGCACTCAGAGATAACAGTGAATGAAGCCAGCAGTGTGATGAGCATTTTCTTTTTTCTGTCAATGAGGTTTACAATTCTCTTATATGGACTCTGAGATCACTGGGTATTCACGTCTCCTATATGTTAAAATCAGGCCAAGTATTTGGCAGTGGAGTGTAAAACCACATAATCTCTTCTGGATTTTTTAGACAGGCACATTCAGTGCATTTGGCAAGAACTGTTTTTGCAGAATAGCACTAGTAAATGCTCCCTGAAAAGAGGAACTATTGCCCATCAGCGACATACCTAAGAGGAGTGAGCAAGCCAGGTTAATGTTATTTCTCCCATACAGCTGAGTCCATTGTGTGAGGCAACACTCTTGACCTGTTGTGTTGAAAGGTGCATGTTGCTTGTCCATGGCTAACCTTATGATGTCCACTAGTTCAAGCAGGAAGTCTAAGCGAAGCAACACTCATGCAAGAGAAAGAAAAAAAATTACATTCCTTGAAAGATATTTATAAAACTAGAGAATAAAAAAAAAGCATGTTATTTTATTCATCGCTTACGTGCTCTTTCTTCAACTGAGTAAATGTTGAACTTCAATGTGGTGTTGTCTGTTACTGCCACATGTTTGAGTTCTATGTCGTCACAACCGTTGTGTCAGAACAGATGATTTACTGCCAGAGTATGTATCTGGTGAATGCCAGGACATAAGTTTGCATTTACTTACTGTTATATAAACCAGAATTCTACACACAACATTTTATGAGGCAACTATTTACCTAAACTTCCTTTTATGAAGTGGGGAGGAAAGAGCTGATGAGTCAAGTGGTTTACCAAAAAACATATTTTGAGATCTAGTTGATTTTTTTTTAGAAATTCTTGATTGGAAAAACATCAAGTGTGTGATAAAATAGTGTGTGAGGTGGCTAATTGCACTAGGACCATATTTCAGCTAAAAAAACTGATATGTCATATTGCCTTATGTTCAAGCCATTTATCTAATAATGTATTTTAATAATATATTTTTGAAGAATTTAGAAATTGCAATAGCATCATTAGATATCATACATCTATGTACAGAGAAAAACAACGTAGTGCTGAAATGTAGCACTGGCAAAAAAATTGTTGAGAGGTAATTTTTGGTAATCTGTGTCTACATAGTACAGCCATTCCATGTTTTATATATTTCTTTATATTTCTAAGAGTTTTTATAATTATTATTATTACATTTGCATTCTTCTGTTCTGGTTCTGTAGATGAGCTGACACACAGCAGAGAGCTTGGTGAGGCTGTGACACAAGCTTTTAGAACAAATCACCATTTACTCAAAAGCCCCGAATGGATAGAGTTGTGTAAATAAGAATTTCCAGGCCCCTGCTGTTCACACCGGGATGTGCTGATGTCTTTCTAGGAGCAAGCTGAGCCTGTCATGCTGCTCATCAAAATTTCTTGCCCAGCACAGTTTGGAGAATTTCCTTGTATAGAACAAAGTGCTACAGACAGTGTGTTTAGGAACTGTTAAAAGATAGTGCAGCATAGGGTTTGACTGTTTTTTTTCTCACCTGAAAACAACATTGGATATTCAACCGGTGGATGGTTAATATACCATTTGTTAGCTACCTTTGGGGACCAGAAGAGTAACACTTCAATATTTATGATTGACACTTTCTTGTTCTGTTAGTTTGTGATAAGACCCAAGCCCATGTTCTTTCTCTAGAATATATTTGAGGTAATTTGCACATGAAAATCTGTAAACTATCCCATGTTTGTTATGCAGTAAAAGTGTGCAATGCAAAGGTATCATATATTGAATTATTTTTTAAAGATGCAGAACTCTTAAAGTACCCGTAACTGTCCTCTGTATATCTTTGGACTTCTGAATTCCATCTCAGTTTAGTCTAAAGAGAGATGAAAATAGACCATAATCATGAAAATAATATCTGTCTGCTAACTACAAAATTGAGTCTCTGCTGATCTTCAAGTGTTCTTATCTTTGATTTAATGTCTTAATTTAATTTGCCATTTCTTTAGAAAAAGAGAACATTTGCATCATTGTCTTTATCAATAACACCTATTAATTTTTAATATTCACCATTCAGATACCCAAGGGCATCACAAATAATATCTGCCACTGAGATACAGTCATTCTGCTGTGACACTCCTCAGTAACCTATAGTCATGCTGCGTTGTGAAGGAATACCTCATTTAACTCAAAACACAGGGAAGTGTAATGCAACTGAAAGTCAGGGATGAGCACTCTGTCTAAAACGAGTGGCAAAGAAGGAACTCTGTTGAAAATATTCCCCCAGACTAAATCCTCTCACATTTGACCCAGACTGGCTCGATGGAACAGCTTACAACATGAATTCATGGACAGCTCCGAACTGAAGAATAAGGGCAGAACAAGTGGTACATGAAAGGAGGACAGGAATTTTCTAATTGGCTTTGTCACTAAATATGGCATTTTCTACAATGACAGCCAAGGCTGTGCTCATCTGTGTCAGTGGTTTATAAACCTGGCTGTTCTTAATGTCCCACCCTAGCCTCAGCCTGTAGAGCTTGGCACACACAGCAGGCATGTGTATTCTCAGACTGTAGGAAGCTATAATCTTATGCCACATACAAACCTTATTAAAAATTGAATATTTCCAAACTGCTGTTCTCTCTGATCAAGACATTGTGTAAGTGTGGTATAAAGGCTACATCTATACTAGAAAATAATATTGACTGGGGAACACTTTCTAGTCCTTAGGCAAGGTGATATAGTGCATCTTGCATCCCACATAGCTAAACTCTCTTGGACACTAAAACAGGGTGGTTACATCCATATTGCACACGGGTAAGGTTTTAAGAACCTGGAGCTGGATTCTTTTGCTGATTTGTGACCAATGGAGGAAAAGGGTCTCTAGGACTCCGTGCAGGGTGGGTGGGAGCAAACACAGGAACCAATCGTGAAAGATGGATGGTATTTACTGAGCAGGGGGAGATTCACAGACCTTTCTCCCAACAAATTAGCTGAAGCAGAAGGTATTCTGAATTCTTAGTGAAGTAAGGAGAGGGGTCAGCAAAACCACTACCATGGGTTTCAGAGGGCAGACTTCACCCTGTTCAGGTCACTGGTCGAGAGACTCCCATGGGAGACTGTCCTGAAGGGCAAAAGGATCCAGGAAGGCTGGACAGTCTTCAAGAAGGAAATCTTAAAGGTGCAGGAGCAGATGGTCCCCATGTGCCATAAGACGAGTTGGCGGGGAAGATGACTGGCCTGGCTGAACAGGGAGATTTTGCTGGGACTCAGAAAAAAAAGGAGAGTTTATCACCTCTGGAAGAAGGGGCAGGCAACTCACGAAGAGTACAGGGTTCTCGTTAGGTCAAGCAGAGATAAAATTAGAAAGGCAAAAGCCCACCTAGAACTCAATCTGGTCATGGTCAAAAGGGACAAAAAAAATATTTTTACAAATATATTAACAGCAAAAAGAGAGGCAAAGAGAATCTCCATCCCTTATTGGATCCAGCAGGGAACATCGTCACCAAGGATGAGGAAAAGGCTGAGGCACTTAATGTCTTCTTTGCCTCAGTCTTTAATAACCAGACTAGGTATCCGCAGGTGCAGATGTGCTTCATGAAGACTGTCCTGGTTTCAGCCAGGGTAGAGTTAATTTTCTTCATAGAAGCTAGCGTGAGGTTATGTTTTGGATTTGGGGTTAGAAAATGTTGATAAAGTGCTGATGTTATGAGTTGTTGGTAAGTAGTCAAGGACAGTCCAGCTTCTCGTGCTGGCCTGCTATCAAGAAGGCTGGGCATGCACGGGGAGCTGGGAGGAGACACAGCCAGGACAGCTGACCCAGGCTGACCAAAGGGATATTCCCTACCATACAACGTATATAAATGTATATAAAGCTGGGATGAAGAAGAAGGA